>NC_057800.1:13348046-13362925 GCF_018294505.1 Triticum aestivum
CCCCTGCCGCTGTCGGGCGAGGCCGTCGACGCAGCTGGGCCTCGCGCCCTCGCTGCGGTGCCCTCGGGCACGGGTGCCCAGTGCCCAGTCGGGCTCGCACCCGCACCCGCACCGCCCTGTGCCCGCTAAGGCCCCCGGGCCACTGACTAGGGGGCCCTGCCCCCAGAACGCAAAAAATAAAATAAAATAAAAATAATAAAATAAAAATAAAAAAATAAAAAAATAATAAATAATAAACTAAATAAAAACAATAAATATAATTAATAAAATTAAAATGATTTAGTAAAATTATTAATTAATTACTTAATTAATTAAGTTAATTAATCTGGTTTAATTAAATTAATTAACTAGTTAAGTTTAATTAAACTGCAATTAGATTAACCTAAACCCTAATTAACCTAAATAGAGAATGACAGGTGGGTCCCACTGGACCCACATGTCAGGGTTGACTCAGTCAACCCCTGTTGACTGCTGACGTCAGCATGACATCATGCTGACGTCATAAATACCTTTTTTTCGAATTAATTAAATAAATAATTAAATTCCAAAATTATTAAAATCTTTTAAAAATCATATCTTTTAATCCGTAACTCGGATTAAAATATTTTCAACATGAAAGTTGCTCAGAACGACGAGACGATTCCGGATACGCAGTCCGTTCGTCCACCACACCCCCCTAACCTATCGAACCCGCAACTTTCCCCCTCCGGTTCACTAGTCCGAAAACGCGAAACACCGGGAATACTTTCCCGGATGTTTCCCCCTTTCGTCGGTATCACCTACTACCGCGATTGGGCACACCTAGCATCGTTACTTGTCATGTCATGCATCGTTATGCATTTGTTTGCATTGTATTCATTGTTTCTTCCCCCTCTTCTCTCCCGTAGACTACGAGACCGACGCTGCTACTGCCCAGTTCGACTACGGAGTTGACGACCCCTCTCTCTTGCCAGAGCAACCAGGCAAGCCCCCCCCCCTTGATCACCAGATATCGCCTATTCTACTCTATATTGCTTGCATTAGAGTAGTGTAGCATGTTACTGCTTTCCGTTGATCCTATTCTGATGCATAGCCTGACATTGTTGCTACACCTGTTGATACCTTACCTGCAATCCTAAATGCTTAGTATAGGATGCTAGTTTATCATCATTGGCCCTACATTCTTGTCAGTCTGCCTTGCTATACTATTGGGCCGTGATCACTCGGGAGGTGATCACGGGTATATACCATACATACATACATACTATACAGATGGTGACTAAAGTCGGGTCAGCTCGAAGAGTACCCGCGAGTGATTCACGGATTGGGGGCTGAAAGGACCGTTGTCCCGACGGCCCTCTGTGTGGATCTTTATGGCGGAGCGACAGGGCAGGTTGAGACCGCCTAGGAGAGAGGTGGGCCTGGCCCTGTTCGGCGTTCGCGGACACTTAACACGCTTAACGAGATCTTGGTATTTGATCTGAGTCTGGCTACGAGCCTATACGCACTAACCATCTACGTGGGAGTAGTTATGGGTATCCCGACGTCGTGGTATCAGCCGAAGCACTTCAGACGTCAGCGACGGAGCGGCGCGCGCCGAATTGGACTGGAACGCCACTAGGCTAGGTCTGCTTTCGGCCGCCCACGCAACGTGCAGGTGTGCTCAGGGCGATGGGCCCAGACCCCTGCGCGCTTAGGTTTAGACCGGCGTGCTGGCCTCTCTGTTTTGCCTAGGTGGGGCTGCGACGTGTTGATCTTCCGAGGCCGGGCATGACCCAGGAAAGTGTGTCCGGCCAAATGGGATCGAGCGTGTTGGGTTATGTGGTGCACCCCTGCAGGGAAGTTAATCTATTCGAATAGCCGTGATCTTCGGTAACAGGACGACTTGGAGTTGTACCTTGACCTTATGACAACTAGAATCGGATACTTAATAAAACACACCCTTCCAAGTGCCAGATACAACCGGTGGTCGCTCTACCTCAGGGATATGAGGAGGGGATCGCCGGGTAGGATTATGCTATGAGATGTTACTTGGAGATGATACTTGGAGAACTTCGACCTACCCTCTTCTGCCTGTTGCAAGACGAAGGTGACCAGAAGCGTAGTCTTCGATAAGACTAGCTATCCCCCTCTTATTCTGGCATTCTGCAGTTCAGTCCACTGATATGGCCCTTTACACATATACCCATGCATATGTAGTGTAGTTCCTTGCTTGCGAGTACTTTGGATGAGTACTCACGGTTGCTTTCTCCCCCCTTTTCCCCCTTTTCCTTCCTTTCTGGTTGTCGCAACCAGATGCTGGAGTCCAGGAGCCAGACGCCACCGTCGACAACGACCCCTACTGCACCGGAGGTGCCTACTACTACGTGCTGCCCGCTGATGACGACCTGGAGTAGTTTAGGAGGATCCCAGGCAGGAGGCCTGCACCTCTTTCGATCTGTATCCCAGTTTGTGTTAGCCTTCTTAAGGCAGACTTGTTTAACTTATGTCTGTACTCAGATATTGTTGCTTCCGCTGACTCGTCTATGATCGAGCACTTGTATTCGAGCCCTCGAGGCCCCTGGCTTGTATTATGATGCTTGTATGACTTATTTTATTTGTAGAGTTGTGTTGTGATATCTTCCCGTGAGTCCCTGATCTTGATCGTACACATTTGCGTGCATGATTAGTGTACGATTGAATCGGGGGCGTCACAATACTCCTCGATGATCTCATCGGATGAACCACGACATCGAGGATTCAATCAATCCTGTATACAACTCCCTTTGTCAATCGATATTTTACTTGCCCGAGATTCGATCGTTGGTATCCCAATACCTCGTTCAATCTCGTTACCGGCAAGTCACTTTACTCGTACCGTAATGCATGATCCCGTGATCAAACACTTTGATTACATTGAGCTCATTATGATGATGCATTACCGAGTGGGCCCAGTGATACCTCTTCGTCATACGGAGTGACAAATCCCAGTCTCGATCCGTGTCAACCCAACAGACACTTTCGGAGATACCCGTAGTATACCTTTATAGTCACCCAGTTACGTTGTGACGTTTGGTACACCCAAAGCACTCCTACGGTATCCGGGAGTTACACGATCTCATGGTCTAAGGAAAAGATACTTGACATTGGAAAAGCTCTAGCAAACGAATTATACGATCTTGTGCTATGCTTAGGATTGGGTCTTGTCCATCACATCATTCTCCTAATGATGTGATCTTGTTATCAATGACATCCAATGTCCATAGTCAACAAACCATGACTATCAGTTGATCAACGAGCTAGTTAACTAGAGGCTTACTAGGGACATGTTGGTGTCTATGTATTCACACATGTATTATGATTTCCGGATAACACAATTATAGCATGAATAAGAGACAATTATCATGAACAAGGAAATATAATAATAATCCTTTTATTATTGCCTCTAGGGCATATTTCCAACATTCTCCCACTTGCACTAGAGTCAATAATCTAGTTACATTGTGATGAATCGAACACCCATAGAGTTCTGCTGTTGATCATGTTTTGCTCTAGGGAGAGGTTTAGTCAACAGATCTGCGACATTCAGATCTGTATGCACTTTGCAAATTTCTATGTCTCCATCTTGAACATTTTCACGAATGGAGTTGAAACGACGCTTGATGTGCCTGTTCTTCTTGTGAAACCTGGGCTCCTTGGCAAGTGCAATAGCTCCAGTGTTGTCACAGAAGAGTTTGATCGGCCCCGACGCATTGGGTATGACTCCTAGGTCGGTGATGAACTCCTTCACCCAGATTGCTTCATGCGCTGCCTCCGAGGCTGCCATGTACTCCGCTTCACATGTAGATCCCGCCACGATGCTCTGCTTGCAGCTGCACCAGCTTACTACTCCACCATTCAACATATACATGTATCCGGTTTGTGACTTAGAGTCATCCAGATCTGTGTCGAAGCTAGCGTCGACGTAACCTTTTACGACGAGCTCTTCGTCACCTCCATAAACGAGAAACATGTCCTTAGTCCTTTTCAGGTACTTCAGGATATTCTTGACCTCTGTCCAGTGTTCCTTGCCGGGATTACTTTGGTACCTACCTATCAAACTTACGGCAAGGTTTACATCAGGTCTGGTACACAGCATGGCATACATAATAGACCCTATGGCCGAGGCATAGGGGATGACACTCATCTCTTCTATATCTTCTGCCATGGTCGGACATTGAGCTGAGCTCAATTTCACACCTTGCAACATAGGCAAGAACCCCTTCTTAGACTGATCCATATTGAACTTCTTCAATATCTTTTCAAGGTATGTGCTTTGTGAAAGACCTATGAGGCGTCTTGATCTATCTCTATAGATCTTGATGCCTAATAAACAAGCAGCTTCTCCAAGGTCCTTCATTGAAAAACTCTTATTTAAGTAGGCATTAATGCTGTCCAAAAGTTCTATATCATTTCCCATCAAAAGTATGTCATCTACATATAATATGAGAAATGCTACAGAGCTCCCACTCACTTTCTTGTAAACGCAGGCTTCTCCATAAGTCTGCATAAACCCAAACGCCTTGATCATCTCATCAAAGCGAATGTTCCAACTCCGAGATGCTTGCACCAGCCCATAAATGGATCGCTGGAGCTTGCATACCTTGTTAGCATTCTTAGGGTCGACAAAACCTTCTGGCTGCATCATATACAGTTCTTCCTTAAGATAACCGTTAAGGAATGCCGTTTTGACGTCCATTTGCCATATCTCATAATCATCGTATGCGGCAATTGCTAACATGATTCGGACGGACTTCAGCTTCGCTACGGGAGAGAAAGTCTCATCGTAGTCAACCCCTTGAACTTGCCGATAACCCTTAGCGACAAGTCGAGCTTTATAGATGGTCACATTACCATCCGCGTCCGTCTTCTTCTTAAAGATCCATTTGTTTTCTATTGCTCGCCGATCATCGGGCAAGTCTGTCAAAGTCCATACTTTGTTTTCATACATGGATCCTATCTCGGATTGCATGGCCTCTAGCCATTTGTTGGAATCTGGGCCCGCCATCGCTTCTTCATAGTTCGAAGGTTCACCGTTGTCTAACAACATGATCTCCAGGACAGGGTTGCCGTACCACTCTAGTGCGGAACGTGTCCTTGTGGACCTACGAAGTTCAGTAGTAACTTGATCTGAAGTTTCATGATCATCATCATTAACCTCCTCTCTAACCGGTGGAGGCACCACAGAAACATTTTCTTGAGTTGCGCTACTCTCCGGTTCAAGAGGTAATACTTCATCAAGTTCCACTTTCCTCCCACTTACTTCTTTCGAGAGAAACTCTTTCTCCAGAAAGGATCCGTTCTTGGCAACAAAGATCTTGCCTTCGGATCTTAGGTAGAAGGTATACCCAATGATTTCCTTAGGGTATCCTATGAAGACGCATTTCTCCGACTTGGGTTCGAGCTTTTCAAGTTGAAGTTTCTTGACATAAGCATCGCATCCCCAAACTTTTAGAAATGGCAGCTTAGGTTTCTTCCCAAACCATAATTCATACGGTGTCGTCTCAACGGATTTAGACGATGCCCTATTTAAAGTGAATGTAGCTGTCTCTAGAGCGTATCCCCAAAATGATAGCGGTAAATCAATAAGAGACATCATAGATCGCACCATATCCAATAGAGTGCGATTACGACGTTCGGACACACCGTTACATTGAGGTGTTCCAGGCGGCGGCGTGAGTTGTGAAACGATTCCACATTTCCTTAAGTGTGTGCCAAATTCGTGACTTAAATATTCTCCTCCACGATCTGATCGTAAGAACTTTATTTTTCGGTCACGTTGATTCTCTACCTCATTCTGAAATTCTTTGAACTTTTCAAAGGTCTCAGACTTGTGTTTCATCAAGTAGACATACCCATATCTACTCAAGTCATCCGTGAGAGTGAGAACATAACGATATCCTCCGCGAGCCTCAACACTCATTGGACCGCACACATCAGTATGTATGATTTCCAATAAGTTGGTTGCTCGCTCCATTGTTCCGGAGAACGGAGTCTTGGTCATTTTGCCCATGAGCCATGGTTCGCATGTGTCAAATGATTCATAATCGAGAGACTCTAAAAGTCCATCAGTATGGAGCTTCTTCATGCGCTTGACACCAATGTGACCAAGGCGGCAGTGCCACAAGTATGTGGGACTATCGTTATCAATTTTACATCTTTTGGTATTCACACTATGAATATGTGTATTATCACGTACGAGATTCATTAAGAATAAACCATTAACCATTGGAGCATGACCATAAAACATATCACTCATATAAATAGAACAATCATTATTCTCGGATTTAAATGAGTAGCCATCTCGTATTAAACGAGATCCAGATACAATGTTCATGCTCAAACTTGGCACCAAATAACAATTATTGAGGTTTAAAACTAATCCCGTAGGTAAATGTAGAGGTAGCATGCCGACGGCGATCACATTGACCTTTGAACCATTCCCGACGCGCATCGTCACCTCGTCCTTCGCCAGTCTCCGCTTATTCCACAGCTCCTGTTTTGAGTTACAAATGTGAGCAACTGCACCGGTATCAAATACCCAGGAGCTACTACGAGCACTGGTAAGGTACACATCAATTACATGTATATCACATATACCTTTAGTGTTGCCGGCCTTCTTGTCCGCTAAGTATTTGGGGCAGTTCCGCTTCCAGTGACCCTTCCCTTTGCAATAAAAGCACTCAGTCTCAGGCTTGAGTCCATTCTTTGACTTCTTCCCGGCAACTTGCTTACCGGGCACGGCAACATCCTTGCCGTCCTTCTTGAAGTTCTTCTTACCCTTGCCTTTCTTGAACTTGGTGGTTTTATTGACCATCAACACTTGATGTTCCTTTTTGATTTCTACCTCCGCTGATTTCAGCATAGCAAATACCTCAGGAATGGTCTTTACCATCCCCTGCATATTGTAGTTCATCACAAAGCTCTTGTAGCTAGGTGGGAGCGACTGAAGGATTCTGTCAATGACCGCCTTGTCTGGGAGGTTAATCTCCAGCTGAGTCAAGCGGTTGTGCAACCCAGACATCTTGAGTATGTGTTCACTAACAGAACTATTTTCCTCCATCTTACAGTTGTAGAACTTGTCGGAGACTTCATATCTCTCGACCCGGGCATGAGCTTGGAAAACCATTTTCAGCTCTTCGAACATCTCATATGCTTCGTGTTGCTCAAAACGCTTTTGGAGCCCCGGTCCTAAGCTGTAAAGCATGCCGCACTGAACGAGGGAGTAATCATCAGCACGCTGCTGCCAAGCGTTCATAACGTCTTGGTTCTCTGGAACGGGTGCATCACCTAGAGGTGCTTCTAGGACATATTGTTTCCTGGCAGCTATGAGGATGATCCTCAGGTTTCGGACCCAGTCCGTATAGTTGTTGCCATCGCCTTTCAGCTTGGTTTTCTCTAGGAACGTGTTGAAGTTGAGGTTGACATTAGCGTTGGCCATTTGATCTACAAGACATTTATGCAAAGATTTTAGACTAAGTTCATGATAATTAAGTTCATCTAATCAAATTATTTAATGAACTCCCACTCAGATTAGACATCCCTCTAGTCATCTAAGTGATACATGATCCGACTCGACTAGGCCATGTCCGATCATCACGTGAGACGGACTAGTCATCATCGGTGAACATCTCCATGTTGATCATATCTTCCATACGACTCATGTTCGACCTTTCGGTCTCTTGTGTTCCGAGGCCATGTCTGTACATGCTAGGCTCGTCAAGTCAACCTAAGTGTTTGCATGTGTAAATTGTCTTACACCCGTTGTATGTGAACGTTGGAATCTTTCACACCCGATCATCACGTGGTGCTTCGAAACAACGAACTGTCGCAACGGCGCACAGTTAGGGGGAACACTTTCTTGAAATTGTTATGAGGGATCATCTTATTTACTACCGTCGTTCTAAGTGAACAAGATGCAAAAACATGATAAACATCATATGCAATCAAATAATAATAGTGACATGATATGGCCAATATCATATTGCTCCTTTGATCTCCATCTTGGGGCTCCATGATCATCTTGTCACCGGCATGACACCATGATCTCCATCATCATGATCTCCATTATCGTGTCTCCATGAAGTTGCTCGCCAACTATTACTTCTACTACTATGGCTAACACGTTTAGCAATAAAGTAAAGTAATTTACATGGCGTTTCCAATGACACGCAGGTCATACAAAAAATAATGACAACTCATATGGCTCCTGCCAGTTGTCATACTCATCGACATGCAAGTTGTGATTCCTATTACATGAACATGATCTCATACATCACATATATATCATTCATCATTCATTACAACTTTGGCCATATCATATCACAAAGCACTTGCTGCAAAAACAAGTTAGACGTCCTCTAATTGTTGTTGCAAGTTTTACGTGGCTGCAATAGGGTTCTAGCAAGAACGTTTTCTTACCTACGTGAAAGCCACAACGTGATTTGTCAACTTCTATTTACCCTTCATAAGGACCCTTTTCGTCAAATCCGCTCCAACTAAAGTGGGAGAGACAGACACCCGCCAGCCACCTTATGCAACTAGTGCATGTCAGTCGGTGGAACCGGTCTCACGTAAGCATATGTGTAAGGTTGGTCCGGGCCGCTTCATCTCACAATAACGCTGAAGCAAAATAAGACTAGTAGCGCCAAGAAAGTTGACAACATCTACGCCCACAACAATTGTGTTCTACTCGTGCAAAGAGAACTACGCATAGACCTAGCTCATGATGCCACTATTGGGGAACGTTGCAGAAAACAAAAGTTTTCCTACGGTTTCACCAAGATCCATCTATGAGTTCATCTAGCAACGAGTATTCAGATTGCATCTACATACCTTTGTAGATCACGAGCGGAAGCGTTCAAAGAACGGGGATGAGGGAGTCGTACTCGACGTGATCCAAATCATCGGAGATCCTAGCGCCGAATGGACGACACCTCCGCGTTCAACACACGTACGGTCAGCGTGACGTCTCCTCCTTCTTGATCCAGCAAGGGGGAAGGAGAGGTTGATGAAGATCCAGCAGCACGACGGCGTTGTGGTGGATGCAGCAGTCACCGCAGCAGGGCTTCGCCGAGCTTCTGCGAGAGGGAGAGGTGTAGCAGGGGAGAGGGAGGCGCCAAGGCTTAAGGGTGCGACTGCCCCTCCCTCCCCCTTTATATAGGCCCCCTGGGGGGGCACCGGCCCTTGGAGATCAGATCTCCCAAGGGGGGCGGCGGCCAGGGGGGTGGAGTACCCCCCAAGGCAAGTGGGGTGCCCCCCCACCCTAGGGTTTCCAACCCTAGGCGCAGGGGGTGGGCCAAGAGGGGCGCACTAGCCCACTATGGGCTGGTTCCCCCTCCCACTTCAGCCCATGGGGCCCTCCGGGATGGGTGGCCCCACCCGGTGGACCCCCGGGACCCATCCGGTGGTCCCGGTACAATACCGGTGACCCCCGAAACTTCCCCGATGGCCGAAACTGCACTTCCTATATATAATTCTTCACCTCCGGACCATTCCGGAACTCCTCGTGACGTCCGGGATCTCATCCGGGACTTCGAACAACTTTCGGATTACTGCATACTCATATCTCTACAACCCTAGCGTCACCGAACCTTAAGTGTGTAGACCCTACAGGTTCGGGAGATATGCAGACATGACCGAGACGCCTCTCCGGCCAATAACCAATAGCGGGATCTGGATACCCATGTTGGCTCCCACATACTCCTCGATGATCTCATCGGATGAACCACGACGTCGAGGATTCAATCAATCCTGTATACAATTCCCTTTGTCAATCGATATTTTACTTGCCCGAGATTCGATCGTTGGTATCCCAATACCTCGTTCAATCTCGTTACCGGCAAGTCACTTTACTCGTACCGTAATGCATGATCCCGTGATCAAACACTTTGATTACATTGAGCTCATTATGATGATGCATTACCGAGTGGGCCCAGTGATACCTCTCCGTCATACGGAGTGACAAATCCCAGTCTCGATCCGTGTCAACCCAACAGACACTTTCGGAGATACCCGTAGTATACCTTTATAGTCACCCAGTTATGTTGTGACGTTTGGTACACCCAAAGCACTCCTACGGTATCCGGGAGTTACACGATCTCATGGTCTAAGGAAAAGGTACTTGACATTGGAAAAGCTCTAGCAAACGAATTATACGATCTTGTGCTATGCTTAGGATTGGGTCTTGTCCATCACATCATTCTCATAATGATGTGATCTCGTTATCAATGACATCCAATGTCCATAGTCAGGAAACCATGACTATCAGTTGATCAACGAGCTAGTTAACTAGAGGCTTACTAGGGACATGTTGGTGTCTATGTATTCACACATGTATTACGATTTCCGGATAACACAATTATAGCATGAATAAGAGACAATTATCATGAACAAGGAAATATAATAATAATCCTTTTATTATTGCCTCTAGGGCATATTTCCAACAGATTGCAGTTCTGGAGAAGATTCGGAGGTAGAGGAACTGAGAAAACTTGCAAGAGAGATTAGGAGGAATGAGAGAGCTAAGAAGCTTGGACAGAGAAGTGGAATTACAATGCAAGACAATAAAGTGCAATGTAAATCTGATGAGGATTTGGATGCTGGTTTCGAAACTCCATATTTTGACTCTGATGAGGATGATTTCTCTTATGATGAAGAAAGTGATGGAGAAGGAGGTACCACTATGGTAAGAAGGAAGAGCAAGTGGCCTAGGTTTGATAGCAAAGCTGAAAAACCCAACTTTCAACTTGGCATGGTTTTCCGAAGCAGAGAGCACATGAAGAAAGCAGTGATTTCCCATGGAATTAAAACTCACAGGCATTTGTTGTTCAGCAAAGATGAACATGACAAAGTTAGAGCATATTGTTCTTGTCCTGGATGTAAGTGGGTCATTTATGCATCAAGGACCACTAGACACAAATGGTTGCAAGTCTCAACATTTGTAGATGAGCATCATTGTATTCCAAGAAGAGACAACACATTAGTGACATCTGTAGTTATTGCTAAGAGGTATGCAACACTGATAAAAGCAAATCCAACATGGAAATTGGAAAACTTGAAGCAAACTGTTTTGAAGGACATGTTTGCAGATGTCACTATTGCACAATGCAAAAGGGCCAAAAAATTGGTGATGGAGAAATACAAAGATACCACCAAAGGAGAATATTCCTTGGTTTTTGACTACCAATTGGAATTGCTGAGAACTAACCCAGGTAGCACTGTTGCTATCAAACTGGCAGATGATGTGAAAGATGATGAGCATGTTTTTGAGAGGTTTTACATGTGCTTTGGTGCTATCAAAAAAAGGATTTCTAGCTGGCTGTAGAAAGGTTATAGGACTTGATGGATGTTTCTTCAAAGGAGCTTGCTTTGGTCAGCTACTTGTTGCTTTGGGAAGAGATGCCAACAATCAGATGTACCCTGTAGCTTGGGCTGTAGTCGAAAAAGAAACATATCAGTCCTGGTTCTAGTTTGTTGAGAAGTTAAACAGAGACCTCAAAATCAGCAATCAAGGGGATGGGTGGGTGTTCATCTCAGATCAGCAAAAAGGACTAATAGGGGCTATAGAGGATATTCTTCCAAAAGCAGAACACAAGATGTGTGCAAGGCACATTTACTCAAACTGGAAGAAAAAACATAATGACAAAGATTTGCAAAAGAGATTCTGGAGATGTGCAAAGGCTCCTAACAGGCTCTGTTCAACTATAACAGAGCAAGGTTGGCTCAATTCACGGTTGAAGGAGCAAAGGACATGATGAACACAGATCCAATTCACTGGAGTAGGGCTTACATGAAATTGGGAAGCTATTGTGATTCAGTTGACAATAACATGTGTGAGTCATTCAACAATTGGATCATGGAATCAAGATATCTACCTATTATATCTATGCTGGAGTGGATAAGATGCAAAATTATGGTGAGGATACAAGAGTGCATTACCAAGTGTTTGAAATGGTCAGGAATCATATGTCCTAACATATTTAAAAAACTAAAGCAGAATATAGCAAGATCTTGAAATTGTCATGTGCTCTGGAATGGAAGAGATGGGTTCGAGGTGTTAGAGCATGAGAAATACAAGTACACTGTGAATTTGCAAACTTGGGTTTGTTCTTGTAGATATTGGCAGCTTTCTGGTCTGCCCTGCTGCCATGCAATAAGTTGCATACAAGAGCTCACAACAGTTGGATGCATACATAGCTGAGTGCTATTCCATTGAGACTTACAAGAAAATTTACTTGTATGTGTTGGAGCCATTGGAAGGCCAGTCAAGTTGGCCTGTTGCTGATCATGTGAGGCCACAAGCACCTGGTTACATCAAAATGCCAGGCAGGCCAAGGAAAGAAAGGAAAAGAGAAGAAGGAGAAGCACCAAAAGGGACAAAAATGAGCAAGGTGGGTGGCCAAATCACCTGCAGCTCATGCAATAGGACAGGACATAACATGACAAGTTGCACAAATAATGCTGTTGCAAATAAGCATCATGGAAATGCACATATTGTCAGAGAAAGGTATAGGAAAAGGAAAATACAAAAAGAAGCCTATGAGGCAGAATATTCAAAGAAATCAAAGGTAATGTGTTGAACATAAGTAATTTAAAAAAATTACTGCATTGTCACATGTCATACTATATCCATGTAGTCCATAAGTTTTAACGTGGTACACTTTTACATGTCATAGGTTGAAGAAGTTGCAAGGCAGAGCAAGGGAAAGGCTGCAGCTCAAGACCTACAAGTGCATGAGCCCAGAAGACCTACAGGCATTCAAATTAGGGAGCCAAGTTCACAACCAAACTCGTTGCATGTGTCACAACAAAGATCATTGGCTGTGTCACAACATGACAAGCATGCTCCAGCCAGCAAGCCTAGATCAGCAAAGGTTCAGAGAAGTGCCGCTACTCCATTTGTTCCACCTAAACAAGTTACAAACTTGCCACAACATTGTGTCTTCAATCTAGCTGCATACAAGGAAGCTAAGAAAGGCAGAGCAGGGCCTCCAGTTTGATGTTGAACAAGTCTTTTTGTATCAGGAGTCATGTCATGTAATATATATGTTTAAGGAGTCTTTTTTGTATCAGGAGTAGGGCCTCCGGTTGCAGTCATGTAATATTTGTACTGCCAACCAACTATATATCAGGATTTTCACATACTATTTTGTTCTGGATTGATCACCAATTATATATCAGAATTGTCACATACATAAATCCTGATTGTTTTCATAACACAACATACATTCAGGGCAAATTCTTAATTTTGCATACCATTACACAGTACAAATTCTGCATGTTTTCATAGTACAACATACATTCAGGACATCAACTTCTCCAGCATACATTCAGAATCTTGCTTAACGGGCATACATAATTGAGTCATTCACAAACTAATTTTTTTATGATGTAAATCATTTCCAAAAGAAGGAAATGGCAAAACAGAACAAAGCAACCACAAGGCAGAACTGCAGTTTCTGAATCTTCTTCTTTAGGACAGCAACTTCTCCATGATGCTTGACTTCCAAATCACACACATACATCCAACATCTTGTTCTTCGACAAGCTGGCGTTGAGCAAGTCATTTTCATTCCTCACTCGATCCTTCAGTCGATACACAGCATCACACAAATCCCCAAGCAACATGCTCACAAATGGATTGTGCGGATCATCATGCCAAAGAAAATATCTGCAGTCGACTCCCTGGGTTCACAAGATCAGAAGCAAAAAAAGACCAGAAGCAACAGATTAACAAGTGCACACGCATTCAGAATCGGTAACTGCATGACTAGTACTACAGCCCCAAAACTGGGAGGAAATACTACTAATTTTTCAGTGCATACTAATTTCCAAAATAGACTCGAGGCTGCTTGCCCCTGCATACTAATTTTTCAGTACTACAGCCCCAAAACTGGGACCAAGATTTCTCAGTCTTCAGTGCATACTTGCTCCTTCAGTACGAACCGGCGAATGCAACGGCGCCTGCGTGCCCTTGCTTCCGCTGGTCGACACCCGACTTGTGGAGGAGATCCCTGAAGACGCCATTGCTTGGTTGACGGCGAAAGGCGAGAGGCGAGGCGGGGCGGGGCGGGGCGCCGGCGACTGGCGAGAGGAGAGGCGAGGCGAGAGGCGAGGTGGGGATTTTCTCTACGTGAGAGACAAAGGGTAACAGAGGACGGAGGAGAAGCAAGGGGAGAACTGGCTAATGGGACCCATTCAAAGTTTTCTTGCCCTGTCAGCATCTAATTGGCATGAGTGGAGACAAAAACCGCTCAAGATTTGATTGAAAGCACTAAAGGGTGATATTAACCCGGTTTTAGTAATTTGAGGGTGTGATTTGTCCCGGTTTTGAGTTCAGGGGGTAATGTATCCAAAGATTGGATTTGGGGGTGACTTGTATACTTCTTTTATAAAAAATCAGAAAAAAATAAACGGGCCATGCCAGGCCTCGCCTCGCAGCCCAGGCACAACCCAGACATGTCATGAGCCTAGCACGACCTGTTTAGCCGCGTGCCGGGCACGAAATTCTCAAAAAAAAACGTGCCGGGCACGCGTGCTTCTGGGTTGGCCTGCGAAGCATGGCCCGTTTGGCCAACAACAGATTTAACACACGGTCCGCCTACGCATCATGTTGAGAAAAATACATATTAAAGTATTTGGCGCCGGTCTTCGTCTGAGCGCCGGCAGTCGGCCTTGATAGTTTGCACCTTCGAGAGGAAGGCCTATTTTCACAACCCACGATAGGATTGAGTCCCCCCTCCCCCCCAAAAAAAAATTACACATCATGATGAAACACGTAATGTGTGGGACATCATTGGGAGTAAAGTGATGGAGATGCAAATGGTAGAGGAAGAGGAGCCCTCGCACAAAGTGGTTCAAGGGCAGCTATAGCCCACTCG
>NC_057800.1:13363207-13368226 GCF_018294505.1 Triticum aestivum
GGAGTTATTGGGGGCTACAACAATGAGCGCGAGGAAGAGCAAGAAGAAGAAGTGGGTGATGTGAACCACTCCCCCACAATGCCTCGTTTTATAGGCAACGAAGAAAAACCACTTGGCCTAACCGTGCACCACGCATGGCAACTAACTACTACATGACCGTGTATCTTGTGTGCAACCTACATGGGAAATTGAGGCCCATCAGCGCACGACGTCCAAAGACGTCCCATCCAGTCGACTTCAACGATAAGATCCGTCTCATGCACGTATCGGGCGGGGATGGAGGCGGCATCACCCGGGTGCGGCGGCCCAACCGTCTCGGCCCATCGACCCATCTCATCAACATGCTCTAGCTCCCCAAGTGTTCCACCTAGTCATCCGCCGACATTAATTGTGTGTAGTTGATTTGACAACACACATGAGATTTATCTGGCCCATCGTAACGCTTTGCAAGCCCCAAAGTCACTTTGAGAGCATGGTTAATAGTACACACAACTTTTGGCTATATATGATGTTGCCATGTCATCTATAGCTAAGTTTATATCTGGCAAGTATATTTAGACTATGAATTTAGATGTGACATTGCTAAACCTCATCTAGATGAGACTTAGCAAATCTAATTCGGTAAACTATGTGTCAAAAAATTCAGTTTTTCTTTTTTTTGATTTACTGCTCATGCGTGGGAGCAGGGTGCCGAAACGTCCTCGTGATAGAGCCATGGAGGCGGCTTTTCTAATCCCGAGCTCATGTGAGCTCGGGCTTAGAACAACACTTTCGCATCTATATGCTCTATTGTTAGATGTGCTACACATTGTGGTAGCTTGTCCATAGTACGGTCTACTACTTATTAGTGTCCCATTGAGAGTGGCCTAATTAAGGTCGCTTGGACATGAAACAAATAAAAATAGAGAGCCCATTGCATGATTCGTGGATCATGATTAATGTCTCTCTGCTTCAGTCACCATGTGCATACCTCTTGCGTCTGTGTCATGTGTTGTAGCATTTTTTTATTCATTCTAAGTTCTTGTATCAATGAAATGATATGCAAGCTTTGCATATTCCTGATTTCTTTTGTACATGATTCGTTGATCATGATGCCCAGATGGCTAGATCGTGCTTCTTCTCTTCTCCTTCATTGCCATGAAGTTGAATATCCAGCTGCTTGCGGTTTAATGCCAAGATCGTATATCTACAAAGTCAAACAGATCGCCGGGAGAGAAGGCCGGGTGACCGTGTACCTACCAACACGTGATTCCGGCTCAGGCAATGCAAGATTGCAGCTCGATCGTGCACCGGCGAGAGATGAGACGAGATGCCTCCACCCTCATATCCCGATCTCGTTTAGTTTTGTGCTCGATCGTGCAACGCCGTGCTTGCCGTCCGTTGGCCCGTGCCCCTTTATCCTCCACCGGCGTTGCCCCCACTCACCGAACTCAACTCGCGCCGCAGGCAGCAGCTTCCGTGACTGAGAGCAGTGGCAGCGTGGCACCGACACCGGGCTAGCCTAGCTGACCTCCACGGCGCGTGCATTCATGGCGCTTCGTGCAAGGACGCCGCTCCTGCTCGCGGCTCTCGCCGGCGCCGTCGCCCTCCTGCTGCCGGGCGCCGTCGAGGCCCGCGTCCTGCTCTCGCTCGACGACTTCGGCGCCGTCGGGGACGGCATTGCCAACGACACCCAGGTACGTACGCCATGTGGCGAGCCATCTCCGGCGGCACCGGCCGGCACGGGGGCGTTCCCTTCCGTTGACCCTCTCCTTGTTTCTTCATCAGGCACTCGTCGACGCGTGGAAGGCGGCGTGCGCCACTGGCGGAACCACCTACCTCAACGTCCCCGCCGGCAAGTCCTACCAGATCTGGCCCGTCACGCTCGCCGGCCCCTGCCGCGGCGAGATCAAGCTCATGGTATTTTCATTTTTTCTTCTTCATCTGCCACGTCAGTCATAGTACATTCTCTAAAGCCTCGTTTGATTTGGAGGAAACGAAAACTTAAGATTTAGGAATAGTATGTAAGAAGTTCATATATCTTGCTTCGTTCCTACGCATAAAATAGGCTTTGAGTGGACCCGTAGATTTCCCCAAAAACACAGAAAAATAAATAGTATTTCTACGATTTCCAAAAACACAGAGAAATAAATAGTATTTTTACAAAATTCCTGTACGCGTTTCCTACACATAGAATACTTCTATAAATATTTTTTTCGTCTCAAATATTTCTTTCTATACTTTTCCTCTAAAAATCCTTCGAACCGAATGAGGCCTAATAGTAATTTGCGCCTTGTCAGATTTCCGGGAACATCATCGCGCCGGAGGATCCGGAAGAGTGGTCGGACGGCGACCAAGGCAGGTGGCTCCACTTCTCGGGCGTGGGCGACCTGTCGCTGAGCGGTGGCGGCATCGTCGACGGCCGGGGCCAGCAATGGTGGGCGGGGTCCTGCGATGACGAGAACTGCACCAAGTACCGCCCATACGAAGTCGCCCCCATGGCGCTCCACTTCGAGGACTGCCGGGACGTGAGCGTGAAGGGCATCACGGTGCAGAACAGCCAGCGGCAGCACCTGGTCTTCACCCGCTGCCACGACGTCGAGGCCAACTATCTCAGGGTGACCTCGCCGGAGTACAGCCCCGGCACCGTCGGCGTCCTCGTCGTCAGCTCCACTGACGTGCACATCAAGCACGATCTCTTCTCCGTAGGTACGTTGCATTCTGAACTGAAATTTCCTCTGGCAGGCGGAATTTTGCTGGTGTTTCTAATTACCCGTCGATCGGTTTCAGGTGGCGACTGCGTGTCGATCGTGGGCAACTCCTCGGATATCCGGCTGAGAGCCATCTCGTGCGGACCTGGCCTCGGCATCAGGTAATGTGCTATCTTAGCAGATACTACTCCCTCCGATTCATATTACTTGTCGCTGAAATGGATGTATGTAGACGAAATTTTCGTCAAGTCTTAAGCCGAATGTTTCATCATCTTCTCCTCCATCGTATTCGTCAGCATTGGAGGCTTGGGCGAGAACCAAAGTAATGACATGATACACAAGATCAAGATGGACACTATGCTCCTCTCCAACACCAAGAACGGCCTACGCATCAAGACCTACGAGGTAGCGATCATAAAAGGAAAATGTTATGTGAGGTGTGACATCGCCTTTTTCACCACCTTTGTGCTGTGCTTTTGGCCATCATTCATTCAGAACGGCTGCGGCTACGCGCGCAAGGTGAAGTTCGCGCACATCACGATGAGGAACGTGGCCAACCCTATCGTCATCGACCAGCACTACTACTCCGCCTCCAACTCCAACCGGGGAACTCCCTGCGGAACCCCGGTAAGATCAGCTCGCCAGCCGGCTGTCTTGCCTGAAATCTGAAACCGATGATGCATTTCACTGCCTACCTAGCACCACCATAGCAGATGACACCATGCATGCACGCACGTCTCTGAATTTGTTTGGGATTGCCGTGCAGAGCGCCAGCGCGGTGGCGGTGGAGAAGATCAAGTACATCGACATCACCGGCACGTCGGCAACGGAGCGGGCCGTGACGTTCGCGTGCAGCGACGCCATGCCGTGCAGGCGCCTGTATCTGGACGGGGTGAACCTGAAGACGGTCGGCGGGGGGAGCACGTCCGCCTACTGCTACCAGGCGTTCGGGAAGCAAGTCGGGGACGTCCTCCCGGAGTCGTGCCTCGGCAAGGAGAAGGAGGACTTCCTCCGGCTGCAGGCCCCGACCGCCGCCGGCACGCCGCAAGGAGACACCGAAGACGAAGAAGATGATGATTGGTGAAACTTCCAAGAATTTTGCCGCGCGTGGAACTGTATGTGATCTTGTAATGTGATTCAGCAACAGAAGGACAAGTTTGTCCGTAAGTCTAGAGTTATTGGCCATGCATGTATAGGACGAATCAGTGCGGTTATGTCATCTTGATATAACAATTGAATAAAAAGTTATTTTCTTCCGAAGACGGGGCATAAGTTTTATATACAACTAGCTGATGCTCCGTGTTGCCGTGGGAACCATGGTAAAAAAAATGCATCAATGAGTGCTTAAAACAACTGAATCTATATAGTAGATCTGATCTTTTTGCAAAAAAAAAAAACTACAAATGTAAGAGTGTTCTTTGCTTACGTTTTAAAAACAATAAAACATACAAAATATGTGATAAAGTGATGTATAAAAAGAAGAACCTTTTGAATTTGACATTATGTAACACCATATTTTAACAAAAATGTGAAGCATAAAAAAAATATTTGCTCCAAGGTCCAACACATTGTCGTTCATGACAATACAAAAATTAACAAAAAATGAATTGTGACTAACATGCATGCCTTGTGTTCCGGTGATAAAAGACATGCTTTGACTTGATAAACGCGGCCCCCCTACTCTTGCTCGACTTGACCGTATCTTCTTTGATGTTGGCCAGGTCGGATGCTCGTTTCCCCGACTCTGCCCTCTCTTCCCGCCACCCGCACTACCTTCGACCGCTTCCTCATTGTTGTCTCCGTCTCCACAAAAATCTGATAGTCGGCTCGATTTTTCTTCGAGAATGCTTGGCCCTCATACCCCTCTTCCTCCTCCCACTATCCCCTCTTGGGTGAGTGTCACGCACTCTCGCGTTGCTGTGGGTGACCGCACCTCCCAGACGGCGGCCAAGGTTTGGAAAGCTCCACAGATTTGTTCCTACTTTCTTTAATAACTGCAAATTTGTGGTGGATTTGATGGATTTCTTTGAAGAGATCTGCCTCTTATGTGCAGATGAGGTCGTGCTCCATGCTGACACTCGCCATGGCATGGTCGCGCATGTCAAGCGCCTGGTGGCGTACTAAAAGCAGAGGGGTAAGTGTCGGGTGGTGGAGGGAGGTGATGAGAGCACTCAGTTCTTCCACGCCCAGGCCACCCATGTCGCCGTCGGAACTCCATTCGCGACTTGGACGTCGACGGCGTTCATGTCATGGCGCATGCAAATAAGGCCGAGGCCCTGTTGGGCTTCTACTCTAGCCTCCTGGGACGCAATGCCAAGCCCGTATGGCG
>NC_057800.1:13368517-13383111 GCF_018294505.1 Triticum aestivum
GGTCAAAGCAACTGCAGCATGCTTGAACCGGATGAGCGCGCCTGGGTTGGATGGGCTCGGACTAGCCTTCTACCAGGTGGTCTAGTCGTCGGTCGGGCACGATTTGGAGCAACATCTTGAGCAGTGAATGCATTATCATAACCTCATCCCTTTTGACTGTATTGGTTTTCCTATGTATTCATTGTGATCTTAGATCACTCAAATATAAAATGAAGAGTCTTGAGGCTTGACCAACACCCTGGTCCTGACTGCTACTGCCGTGGGGATCCATTGTCGCACCACCGTGACCCTCGCCATCGCGGTGTCCCGGCCCAGTGGCTCCGCCCCGTGATGGAGGCCCTGCGCGAGAAGGCGAACCGTCCCCCGGCGGCGGGGGGAGGGCCCTCCTGTCGTCCACGGGAGCGACATGAGAGGATCATATCGTTTTTTGCGGGCCCCCAAATGCGCTTGGTTCGTTTTCAAAGCCTATAAACTAAAGCCGAGGATATATAAAAGGCCGATGCCAATCCAACAAAAACTCAGTTTCCTCGGGGGAACTCCATAAAACCGCTTAGATCTCCATCAATTGTTCGTCGACTACGTACGAATACGATGGACAGATTCTCCTCCTGCCAGCCCCACGGCGTCGCCACCAGTGCCGATGCCGCCGCCGCCGCCCGCTACCGGGCCTCGGTTATCCTTCACAAAGAGGCCCACTTCGCCGACAACAACGAGGGCAGGAACGCCACCACCGCCGAAGCCATGACGAGCATCGGCCACACCGTCGGGGTCACCTTCCACCTCGCCCATGGCCCATCCCCGGCCGTCTCCCACTTCCGCGGCCATGGCCCCAAGCTCGGGCGCGCCCAGGGTGATCTCCTCCGAGAGAGACCTCTTGCTCCTCCGCCTGTCCCTCGCCCCCGGGTACAGAATCCCGAGCAGCGCCCGTGGATCGCTCGACAAGTACCTCATCTACAAGGCCCGCCGCGGCGAGGCGTCGCTCAGACTGATCCCGGTTCCCCGGACCGACCATAACCGGCCGCATATCTGCATCCTGCCCTGCGACGACGACGACGACGGCCCGGAATTCCTCCTCGCGGCTTTCTTCCCGACCTGGAGCGCCATCAGACTGGATCTCTGCGTCTTCTCCTCCGAGACGGGGGTGGAGCGCCCGTCGGGGCTTGGAGCTCGAAACACCTCCGAACATGAGCTACAAGGACAGGCAGCGCATGCCCGTCGACGCCGACAAGGTGATCGTGCTCGGAGGCGGCGAGGTGGGCCTGGTGGACCTCGCGCGGGGCATCAGAGTCTGCAACGTGCTCGACGCCGACCCGGCCTTCCGTTTGATCCCGATGCCGCAGGCCGAGTTCGACCAGGGCCGCTACAGCGACAGCCCGCGGCTGTTCCGGGACGTGGCTGTCCGCGGCGATCTCATCCAGTTCGTCGAGATAGACCGCGGGGTCGACGGCGCCAAGAAGAAGAGCCGCAAGAAAGTCAGGACGTGCTACCGGCGCAGATCTTTTGTTGATCTCGATGACTTGTATCATGATGATGATTCTTGCGCGCCTCCTGAGTTGCCGTCGTCGTCATCGGATGTTGGTGCTACAGCCAGAAGATATGCATTCAAGGACCTCGTGGCGGCTTGCCCGGCCATGAGCATTGTTCCTGGCCAGCATGTTGTTTACCTCACGTCCAGTGTGAAGTTTGACGGCAAAAAGGCGTGGATGATCGGTCTTAACCTCGCAAAGAAGAAGCTGGAGGTACTTGGACCCTGCTCTGCTAGCTATTTCAACTGGCCCGACTTCCTTGTCTGCGCGTTTTCCAAATACCTGAATACAACCTCAAACCAAGTTTCCGTGTAACATATATATATACTCCATGATACAACATATTTTGCATTTTCAAAGCCCTCTACTCTTTATTTCACCTGATTACATCTGACATCTTTGCTTGATGAGGTGAAAGGGCACCTCTGCACCGCACCAATAGGACGGGCTAAAAATTTATGATGGGCACTGCACTTTTGTACTGAAAAACTTCCTAGTCCCTCCATCCGTCCTAAAAAGTTTGTCTTAGATTTGTTTGTATCTGCCAGAAGAAAATAACCCTAAAATGTGTCTAGACATAGAAATCTAAGATAAGCTTTTGAGGTAATATTTCTTTGTATCGGCCAAAATAGTCGGGATTTTCTTTTGCCATAGGTTATTACTATCAGGTGCTCCCAAAGATATTTTTGATGTCCTTATTGGTTGTGGAAGTTTTAAATGAGCCCACGTGCACCTACACGCTCTATCACAGCCTTGGTTTCTTCCTCGGTACATGATACTACATCTGTATTTTAGCCTCGCACGTCCGCGTAGGCACAATGCTCTTAGGGCATCTCCAATGACCCGTAAATTTTCTTCCGCATCATTTGCGAATAAGGGTGACCAGTCCACGGACACGGATGCGGGAGGCCGTCATCCAACAATAGACGTATACATTTTAACAACAATTTGAACCAACCGGACGATATTCGTTCAAACATGGCCAGATATCATATAAACATGACGGATTTCATTACATATAAATCAACTAAGCGGTGCTAGTCCTGCTCTAGAGGTATAATTAATACCTAATCTAAATGCTCTGGAGCGGTGCTGACCGTTTCGGGCGAGAAGCGCGTGCGGGAGAGAGGAGGGGTTTTGGTGGGGCCGTGTTGTTAGAAGCGGGCTTGGGAGTGGTCCGGACTCCCGCAAAGCCCCATCACGTTTGTCTCCAATTTGCGGGAGAAAGTACGTCCGGACCGCACCGCGAACTGATACAGGCCTGCGTTAGATGGCTTCCGTGGTCCGGACAACGTGGATGCGGGAGGTTTGAGGATAGGCATTGGAGATGCCCTTAGGCCACCATTCCAACCATGTTGTGGCTAAACTGTACTTCCTGGTCATCTTTTTTCTCACACACTTTCCTTCCCACCTCTTCTTTCCTTCAGAAACATCACAACAATCCAATATTGTGCCATCTTCTTCTCCCAAATTTGGTAGTGGGGGAGCTCATTCTCTTACTCGTTTTCCCCCTTGGCCTCTTGTCTTACTATTGCATCCACCTCCAACCTCGCCACATCTGGCTTGAAGGAAGATGCACTGTTGGACATCCTGGCTCGAGCTTGCAGAGCATTCGAGCTCCCACGTGTTTCATATGATTTCCCTCTATTTAGCATCACTTTCTTATCCACCATTCTTCCCCTAGTTTAATTCTCTTCTTCCCCCACCCTTACTTTCTCATCAAAGCATCAACCTTGCAAGCACCACATGTCACTTGCAAAGTAATGTTTTGATGCTACCATGAGATCCAAACATAGCTAGTTTAAGGGAGTGTGTTCAACATGCCCCACCCCCGCAAAAAAAACATGGTGTTAGCAAAGAGTCTCGGACACCATCAAGAGTTAAAGACCACCACCAAACCTTAAAGACTGTAGGGCACCCATGTAACTCTTATGGCTATACATATAATTAGGCTTCTAAAGTTACATGAGAAGTTTTTGCTTGAGCATTTTCTTTTTAGGAATTTTTCCCTAGAGGGTTGTGCTTGCTTTCTTGTGTTTGGCAAGGAGTCTTGGATGGTTTGAAACAACCATTCTATATGTTTTTTTAGATGACCATTCTACTTGGTTAGGGAAGTTGAGGTGGGAGTTTTTTTTTACTCCTTTATAGAATTTTTTTTGCCGTGCTATTTTCCTCTTGGGAAATGATATCCAGCGAACGTTCACATTTTCGTCCTCCCCAGGGAACACCTTTTCCATTGTTCGTTCTCCCAGCACGGATCTTGGCTTGAAGCTAGATGCTGGGTTAACATTTTGTAATCGTACGATGTGTGCCGAATCCAGCGAACGCCTCCCGGTCCTTATCCCCTCACCCACACAGTCATTTGGTACTCTCTCATTTTCCCCACCCCGAGACATCCTCTCCCGGTGATTCCCTGGCGATTCCCGATGTCTTATCTAGACGCATTGTGCGGGGTTGAGGCGCAGTGTGCTAGAGGTGGTGGTGGCAGGTGACGTGTGGGGGCAGTGGTGGGTACGTAGGAGGCGCGGTGATGGAGTTGAATCCGGCAGATCTCGGGTAGGGGTCCCGAGCTAGTAGCCTTGATGCGATGGCAACAATGGACACATGAATTTACCCAGGTCTAGGCTCTCTCGAAGAGATAATACCCTACATCTTGCTTTTGGTTGTATTGATTGTGGATGGAGTACAAAGTACGGCTTGATCTACCATGAGATCGTTGTGTCTCATCTCTAAGATGTGTTGAGATTCTCCTATCGACTAGCCCAACCTCGATTTATATAATGTACCGGAGGCCTAGGATAATAGGAGTCCTAGTCGGCTACGTCGGTGGAGAGGAGTCCTTCTCTTGTATGCCATGTCTTGCGGAATCTTCCTCGTATGCATCGCCCCACGACTCCAATTGGCCCGCTAATAAAACCGCCACACGGGACCTCGGCCTGACCTTCCTGGCCGGGAGATGACATGGTGAGTACCCGCTAGTCCAGGACACCATCACGCTATGGGATGGAGGTCCTCTCGCCGGGAGGACTGGACCTAAGACTTGCCCCGAGGCGAGATGCGCAACCCCTCTCGTCTCACTTGACCCCCCCCCTCTTTCGTTCATGTGGCGCGGTCCGACAACGTAGCTTCCCCGTTGTCATCAAACCCGTCGGAGCACGTGGTAGCAGGATTTTCAGAACAATGCTGAGGCCACGGAGCCGGCGAGGACGAACACCTTGTGCCTGTAGGACAATGTCTCGGTGAGCAACGCTAGTGAGTTGAAGGTCACCTAGTCGGTCATCCAAGATGAGCCCAGATTCTACATCACTGGAGCTCCCCAACGGCGCGGACGAGCTCCACAAATCACAAACTTCTTTTTTCTGGAACTCCAGTTGACATTCTACTGTCACATGTTTTGTCGAAGATCCTATCGCCGTGAGAAACTTTAGATGACATCCTACTGCATAGACTATTGGCAAATTTTAGATACATTTTGCGATGCACAACAATATTTTTCGCCTTGCAAATTTTGCCATTGACAATTTTGAGTTACTTTTTTGCCATCTTTTGCAATGTTTTTCTCTATATATATTGCCCTCTTTGTGTAATACTCACATGTCAAAACTTAAAATTTGAAAAACTCCTCAATTTCCATGTCAAACAAGTTGGCATGGTTTCTCTAAACAAAATTCCTAAAATAGCATGTTTATATGACTAAGGTAGCTTGGCACTTTTATTTGCTAGACTATGACATTTTTTATCAATTAAACCATGGTAGGTCTAGTATAGGTAGCATGGCATTTTCATTGTTTAGACTATGGCATTTTTATTATATAAATGATGTCAATTTTATTAACTAGACAATGGTAGTTTTAGTGTAGATAGCATGTCGATTTTATTATTTAGAGGATGACATTTTTCCCCATGTACTCACATGTTTTTCTCTCTATATATATTGCTATCTTTTGTGTAATACTCACATGTCAAAACTTAGAATTTTGAAAAACTCCCCAATTGCCATGTCAAACAAGTTGGCATGGTTTCTCTAAAGTTTGCCATCTTTTTCCAAAAGAACAAAATTTCTAAAATTGTCATGTTTATATGACTAAAGTAGCATGAAACTTTTATTTTGCTAGACCATGGCGATTTTTATCAATTAGACCACGGCTGGTTAGGGTAGGTAGCATGGCATTTTTATTATTTACTCTATGAAATATTTATCATTTAAAAGATGACAATTTTATTAATTAGTTTTAGTGTAGGTACCATGGCAAATTATTCTTAGGGGATGGCATTTTTATTATTGAAGCGATGGCAATTTATTTAGTTCGCGTTTTGCGAAACACCCCAGTGTATTTTTTATATTTTTGTCTTATGTAGATAAGCATTTTGTTTATATCATTGTTAAATTAGTGACGATTAATGTAGATTGAAGGGAGTACTACTCATTATTATTGCAAGAAAAAAGATTGCTTTCTATTTTGGGTGAAGTATAATTTTCCCTTTTGACTTGGAGAGGAGAAATCAAACATGCGCACGTGCGTATACACCAACGCCGCCTGCCTCGCGGGAGGCCACCGAGATCCGGCAGCTTCCCCCCTCCTCCTCCCCGCATCGGCCGGCCGCCTCCCGCCGCCCCGATGCTCCTCCGGTCGCCGCCGCGGCACCTCCACCTACTCCGGCCGCACCACCTGCGAGTCCTCTCCCACGCTGCCGCGGCGCTCGCGTCCCCGGCCCCGCCCCCCGCCCCGACCGAGTGGACGGAGGCGCCCGTCGCCTCGGTGCGCGCGGCCACCGCCGACGCCTCCCTCTTCCACGTCTCCCTCGACCTCTCCGCCCACGGGCCCCTCCTCGCCTCCCACGTCGCCGCCGGCCAGTTCCTCCCCTTCCGCCTCCCGTCCGCCCCCTACCCCATCTTCCTCGCCATCTCCTCCCCTCCCCCGGCCTCCTCGTCCTCGGGGTCCTCGCCCAAATCGTTCGATTTCCTCGTCAAGCGCCTCCCCGGCACCCCCTCCGCGCGCCTCTGCGACCTCCGGCCCGGTGACCTCGTTCCCGTAGGGGGCAGCGTCGTCGGCCGCGGGTTCGAGGTAACCAGGATCGCCGACGCCCGCGACGTCCTCGTCTTCGCCACCGGATCCGGGATCAGGTGCCTTACTCCCCCTCTGCTTCTGTACAATTCTTCACTTGTTTCTTACGCATCCATGATATTTGTCAAACCTGCGTCAATTGTATCATAGATACATCACAATTGTTCAATCTTAGAGCCAATGATCTAGATATTTTCGATCAAAGGGCCACACGGCCCCCATTTCCATTACTAAGAAAATGGAGTCACGAACAGAGTAACACAGCATTACAAACAGTCCCCAACATCGATGCAAACACACGCATCAGGGAAGGAAAACGACCTACATTTCTGGACATCTGGACCACATCTAAGGAATGCAACACCGCACTACATTAGAACAGCAATCTGGCAAAACACCTACAGATCATATACAAAAAATAGATCACATCCAGGACAGCAAAGACTTGGTCCCCAGCCATGGCAATGATATAGATAGCACCACTGTAGTACAATGTTTCATCAGGGTTTTTTCCATCTTTGCTTCAAATACAACGATTGAGTTGCTTGGTAACAACATAATCAGTTTCAGACTGGCACATTCCACATGCCATGTGGTTGATGGGTGATGACCTTCTCCTTGATTTTATTGTTCTTTCATTTCGATTGGATGAGCATCCATGAATAGTTTTATCTATTTTTGTTGAGTTGGATTGTTAGTACATCTCAAATTCTGCACTCTACATATATTGCATCCACACACCAATCCACCGTTTAGGCGAACGTAATTGCCATCTCAAATTTATCAGTGATGTGGAAAGTGCATTTTGAGAAGATAGATTTCATTGGAGTGTGTAAGTCTGCTCATGTTATCTTCTTTTTACATTTATGTGTGGCAGTCCAATCCGGTCACTCATTGAGTCAGGTTTTGGTGAAAATGAGAAGATCGATGTAAGCCTCTTTTATGGGGTTAGAAACCTTCAAAGGATGGCTTATCAGGTATATCTCAGTCTAAAGTTACATTTTAGAAGTACAATCTGCTTTATGTAACGGCTGGAAACTCTGCTCTGACAGGAAAGGTTCAGTGACTGGGAATCGAGAGGAATAAAAATTATACCTGTTCTCTCTAGACCAGATGATCAGTGGACTGGCCAGCGAGGCTATGTTCAGGTACCGTTATCATTTTTCCTTTTCGGCTGTTCTTAGCTCACCAGGTTACCTTATTCTTATTTATTTTGCGTTTTCAGAATGCCTTTTCAAGGGCAAAGAAGGTTATAAATCCATCATCGACGGGAGCGATTTTGTGTGGACATAAACAGATGACTGAGGTATATATTCTCATTTCTAACTTTTGTAGCTAATGATACAGGTTGCCAAATCCATCTCCATTCACGTGTCTCAATGCTTTCTATACGTTAGATGCTGCATGTATTGTGTTATTTTAGACATCGGTACATCAGAAACATACCCTTCTGGCAAATCCATGGTCAGTTTAAACTTTCTCAAGATGAAACCAAACTACTTATAAAATATAGACACCAGTGTGCCATTGTCTTTTGCAGGACATTACCGTTACTGCTCTGGATTTGTTGTTAATACCTTATGTTTGAGGCCACATTTATAGGCTAAGAGAGTACCAGTACAAATTTGCTGCCCAGACCTAGCAATTGGCTGTACAAATAGAGTAAGAATTAAAGACAGCGTTGAAACTGAAACCTGCATTAATGCCGACTGTTGCTATTCTATAGTAGAACTCCATTTCTTCTAAAATTGGTGGCATCTTTGTATACTCATAGCTGATCTTCATTTATGATAATTTTTGCAGGAAATTACTAGAGCTCTTGTTGCTGATGGTATGTCCAAAGATAAAATCCTAACAAACTTCTGAGTTTCACTAGAACACGTATCTTGCCCTTTTGGCTGTTGTACACCTACCACCACAATCTAGTGGCTCTTGTTTACAGCAAATGTGATGCGACTTAGGGTCGTGAAAAAGATACTGCTACGTACTAACAAATAAGGGCAACTCATTTTCCTTCACGCTGCATGTTGCCCATCAACCATTGGATGTTGATATCCTGATATATTAATCTCAAGAAAGAAGAAAAGGCTTGGTGGTGCCCTGAGACAGCATTCCCCTGGAAGGTGCTGATGCACTCGAAAAGCCCCTTTCCAGAAAAGTAGAAGGGGGCTCAATAGGGGACATTGGTTGTAAGTTAGTAAAATCATTTTTTAGTTTGTATGCCTTCAGATATAAGCGGCTGCAAGTGTTTCTGCCGTGAAATTTTGGTATATTTGAAGGTTGTAATATTTTTTGGAATTGCCTGGATGTATTTGGAGCCCTATTCTCTCAACTGGCAGTGTGCCTGGATGTATTGTGGAAACAGCTTTCTCCACTGACGACAAAAACAATACATGAAAAAGGGTTTTGTTCTATGACCCAACTGAATTTTATCTGTGCCATATCTTGGATGCGGTCAATGATAGTTGTGCAATATGAATCTCACTGCGTTGTGCAATCGTTTTATTGTATTCCTGGCGTGTTAGTTTATGTTGATCCAAAGGATTTGTTAGCCTTGTCATAGGTGAGCAGCCAACACCTATCATATGCACCCTTTCGGGGCTTTTGAGCAAACCAGTTCTACACATTCTGCATTGTCCTGCAGTATTCCAGGTGGTGTGCACCCACATGCTGCCTCTCTACTCCCATTAGGGCTCGTTTGGTTGTCAGGTATCCCTCCGGGATCCCCGTCGAAAACCAGGGCGCGCAACCCATGGGGCAAGTCAGCCCGGGGAAAGCCCACGGCGCATTTGGTCGCTCCCCCACCACGGGCTTTCCTCCCCGATCCCCGTCATTTCCGCGGAGAAACAATCCACGCCTCCAGGGGTCGGGGAGAAAACCCACGAGGCGACGGCGCTAGCGGCAGAGAGCAGCGCCTCCACCTTCCTCCGGCGACGGTTCCAAAGCGATGGCCGCGGCGGCGACGACGACGGCCCAGCGGTCATCCTTCTCCGGTCCCCAAGACCCCACTTCAAAGCTCTCCCATGGACAGCGAGGACCCGGCGGTCGTCATCCTTCTTCGAGCCAGGTTGGTTCTCTCCTCCACCCCACCACAAGTCCACCACCACAACCTCGGCTTGTTTCTCCAGTTCATGCCCAATGAATTGTGGCTGCAGATTAATGTGAGCACCAGTTCCTCTTCTTTAACCTGCAGATGAGTAATGGCTGCAGATCTAACTCAATAGCTAGTGCACTGATGAATGAGCTCTTTTTTATTTGGGGTTAATAAGCTGTGATCTCTAATTTATGCCTTGATACGATTGCTGGAGTAAGCTTCACCTGCAACGGAGTTCAATTTCTCGACCGAACCTGTAGAAAAGTCGCCCTGCACCTTTTATGATATGTTCATAGTCGCAAAAGAATGCCAGGGATTTTGGCGAGGAAATCTCTAAGCCGTCTGTTCTCTTGGTGTTGTTTAGAATTTCAAAGGCCAGAAAGAACATGCAACAAAAAACGTGAAATGCCATAAACATCAATCAAGAATTACCCCCTCCCTTCCTAGTATAAGTATATTTAGGGATTCCAATATGAACTACTCCCTCCATTTCTAAATATAAGTCTTTGGAGAGATTTCACTATGAATCACATATGGATGTATGTAGATGCATTTAGAGTGTAGATTCATCCACTTTGCTCCGTATGTAGTCCATAATGGAATCTCTATAAAGACTTATATTTAGGAACCGAGGGAGTATATACAGAGCAAAATGAGTGAATCTATACTCTAAAAACGTCTATATATATCCGTATTATGTAGTCCATATTGAAACCTATAAAAGACTTATATTTAGGAACAGAGGGAGTAAATCATTATTACTTGAACCAGAAACATGCGCACGATACCAACAACCAGCTATAAAATTCAGTAGCACAAGTGAATAGAGAAAAACTTAGGTATAAGGAGTATGTTCACACCTTATAACTCAATTAAGTACAGCAATACGAATATACGATGGTCATGAAAGAACTGCATTATAGTACATTAGTGCTCAATCTGGAATCTGTTACTCCTTCGAACTAAAGCCACACGGCACTTATTTTGGATTGGAGAGAGTAAATGACAACAAGAAAATAATCTGCTATAAAGTTCAGTAATACAACAAACATTACTAGAAAAAGGCCTACTAATGGCGCACTGGTTTTGCTTACTAATGGCGCATTACCAGTGCGCCATTAGTAGCACGCCACTAGTATATCTTACTAATGGCGCATCACTGGTGCGCCATTAGTTTTGCCCACGGTGCGCCACTAGTGTTTGCTATACTAATGGCGCACCACACGGTAATGCGCCATTAGTAACAATTTTTAAAAAAATTTTCTTAATCTCAGGTCACTATTTCACCTATGAGATATACAACAAGCATCCATATAACAATCACAGCCAACACACAAGTTCCATCATATATACATACATAGCCAACACACAAGTTCCATCATATATACATACATAGCCAACACATAGTTTCATCGTTACATATTACAAAAGTTTCACATTGTTCATCCAACACCGTTCAGTTCTCATGCATTGTTCTTCTCCTTCTTCTTCCTCAACATGATGCGCCAAGAGCGGCGAGGAGGTGGAGGCGGTGAGGGCAGTGGGATGTAGTCTTCTACCTCAATTGGCGTGGTCATGTCGCCCAGCTGTGGGATCGCCGGCGCCACCACCGGTGCGTGGTCATTATCAGGCACCACCACCATCGTGAGGCCACCTTCAGGCACGACCATCGCTAGGTCATCCTCAGCCACCTCCATCTCTTGCCCATGGTCAGCCACCACCATCTCTTGCCCTTGGTCAGCCACCACCATCTCTTGCCCTTGGTCAGCCACCACCAGCGCTAGGTCATCCTCAGCCTGATGCCCGTCGTCATCCTGCAGCTCCTCATCCCCACTTTGCTCCTCTTTTCCCGCACTCCAGTCCGAATCATCCTTCTTGTTGTCTATGCTGCTGCCAGAATCGCTGCTGCTTTCGCTACAGCCATGGTCGCTGCTGCTTTCGCTATAGCCATGGTCGCTGCTGCTTTGGCTGTAGCCATTGTCGCTGCTGCTGCTCCCATTACCTGTCCAAATGCAACAATGACCGTTAACAATCGATGTGAGACAAAGCCAAATGTAGAGGAATAAGAAGAGGCAGAACGTACCGGCATCATAATCTTCAGCGTAGCGCATGCGACACATAGTCGCGTTGAACACCTTCACGATGAGCGTGGTGGCGTCGTCGTCGTACCTGAAGAGAAGGAAGTACCCCAGCCGCAGGTCGTAGGCACGGTAGAACTTCTCCCACCCACGAGACAAGTACATGTGGCCCTCCTTGATCACCAACTCCACATCCCACAGCCCGCGAAACCCGCTGCCGGCCTGTCGCACCTTCACATTATTTGGCGGATCTTCACCCATCAGCATGTTCTTAAAACTGTCAGGTAGCCTCTGCAGTTTGGGACAATGAGTGATGTAGGCAAACAACAGATATCATAATGATATGGGTGAAGGGGATATCTCTCGTTTTATATACCTGCGTCATGGATGATACTGAAGTCCCAAGTATGATAGTGAAGAACTCGGAAGCATCCAACTCGTACTGCGGTGTCGCAGAGCGGCGGTGGCTGCTTCCCGCCATCTCTGATAAGCAGCAGAAGAGATATTTTTATGATACAAGAAGAAAGCAGCCACAACTACAGTAAAAACAAGCAACTACACACACAGGAGTTGTAAAATATCCCTGCTATTCTTTTCTACATAAACATGTAATTAGTCAAGACAACTTCTCTCATATTTTTAAACTTCCATTTATTTTAATCTACGGTAGAGACATGACATCACTTGGCCTAATCACTTGTCACTAATCACGGAAAATTTCAGCATGACCTTTGCTGAAAATAGGACATATGGAGTACCCGAATTTGCCGGAACGGAATTTAATCGACATTCTGACAATCTCAAGGGCCTCTCGGGGTACCTGCAAATTCATCACAACACAATGGTCGGAGACAAAACCCAGCAAACTAGCAAGATGATCATCATCTTTGCAAGTCATTACTTGTCAAATAAAGAAGATGGAACAATTTATTTGTGACATAGTTACAAATGATGACAGAATAAAGCAACACCCTGCACTAGCCTAAAAATAAGTGAAGTTTCACCCCTATAAGAACAACTTTATAAAATCAGAGAAGTTGCTAATTTTTTTGTATCCTTCATATACACTGGAGCACAATGCTTTATAATGTTCCATCATCATTACAGAAAATTGACAATTGTCCATAACAGTTAACTGGAATTTTTGCCTCATAGCTTGGGTGGGTTAAGTACTAGGAGATTATTTCAGTTTTACATGCAGATTTTGACCAAAAAACACATGGTCTTTTTAACAGTTTTCAGTTTGGATAGAATACTGAAAACTACATTTATGTATTAACAACATCTTGTTTGCCCCCATCAAGGGGCAGTTAGTTGGCCCTATGCAATTCAAGCATCTACACCCACCTACCAGTTGGCTGGACCTGCAGTTAGCCAGCCATGAACCAACATTTTTTGTGGGTAAAAAGCAAAGAGCTTGTGCATAATTACAAGGGTTATCACCCTCTTTTCCTGTTCAAAAGAAAAGGGCATAAAGAGGGGGAGAAGACCAGGCCCAAGAGAAGGGGGGCAAAAGCATGGGCATGCTTTCCTTGGTCCTATCAAAAGTGGGACAAAAGCAATGCAGTACTCACTAGATCTATCCATCACCCAAGAAAAAAAATGCACTCCTAGTACATGGCTACTACTATTTTTCTGCTGCTAGGAAAAAAATCACTCATTGGAAATGAAAATCTCAGTACCAGCATTTTGAACTTTGAAATGAAATACAGTAGTAGTATTAGTAGTATATGGAGTAGTATCTTGTCTGTGTGCTATCTGAAGCAGAGCATGGAAGCAAGTTTTGAGCATCAAAAGTTCCAATAGCCCGTTGCAACAACTATTTGTGCAGAGATAAGCATGAACAGAGACAATAACTATAGGATTTGTTTTGATGATATCTTTTTTATGCACTTACTAAAACAAGTGTGATACCAATTGGATCATTGTTCACTGTAATCTTTTCTTTTGAACTGAAAAGGGAGGTCAGTTTTTTCAGAGAGAAAATAAATCTGCAGATTCAACTAATGATACTATGAACTTTTGATCTGAAAGTCCCTAATTTGCCTTTGAGGATTCTATAATGAAAAGAAAATTTACAATACTACTGATCTTGCCATCCAAGGCCACTAGGCAGTGGCGGATCAAACCCTAGAACACATCAGAAGGTTGTGGTACTCGCGGGAGGTAGCCTAGGGGGGAAGGAGGGGAAGGGGGAGAGGTGAGGAATCACTTGTGGGATGACGGCAGGCTGCCGTAGGAGGGCGCCGACGTCGAGGAGGCGGTGGGCGGCGGCGCATCGAGGAGGCGGCGGCGCCTTCTTGCTTCCCCGAGCCCTTCCTCGAAGACGGCGATGGGGGCGTGGGCGGGGGCTGTCGGCGACGGTGAAGGAGGGCAGGGCAGGAGCTGCAGTGGTGGGGGGCGCGGGGGCGGCGGAGGCGCGGGGGCGGCGGCGGCGTGGGTCGGGGCAGCGGGCGGAAGTGGATCTGGCGAGAGGGAGGGACGAAGGGGTCGGGCTAGTTAGGGGGGAAGATTACTAATGGCGCACCACCTAGCGGTGCGCCATTAGAAATCTTTTTTTAGATAGCAATGGCGCACCTCCAGACCGGTGCGCCATTATATGTTTATTTATTATTATTTTTTAAAAAATGAATATGAATATGAAACAGTAATATTTTTTTATAAAAACAGTAATAAGTGTTGTTTAACAACAATTGTAGTCTACACTTTATTATTATTATTTTTTAGAAAATGAATATGAATATGAAATAGTAATAATTTTTTATAAAAATAGTAAATAATTTTTTAAAAAATATCATCAAATTTGTTATTTGAAAATATCATCGGCGGC
>NC_057800.1:13383614-13393716 GCF_018294505.1 Triticum aestivum
GGGGGGTGCTCGTCGACGGCGGTGGAGCGGGGAAGGGTGCGGTGGGTCGTCGGCGGCGGTAGAGCTAGCGAGAGAGGGTGCGGGTGGGATCGAGATCGAGATGAAGGAGGATAGCGATCGAGATGGAGGGGGATCGAGATCGAGACGGAGGGGGGAATCGAGATTGAGATGGAGGGGGGAATCGAGATGGAGGGGGGAATCCTCATGTAAAGGGTACGACAGTAATGGCGCACTGTGAAACGATGCGCCATTAGTAGTTTTGCAAAAAAAAGAACAATTTTTTTACAGTAATGGCGCACTGTCTGTTTGGTGCGTCATTACTAGGTAGAACTAGTAATGGCGCAATTCGACCTGATACGCCATTAGTATGTATGGAAAAATGGAAAAAAAATTAACACTAGTGACGCACCCTGTTTCTGGTGCGTCATTAGTGTCTTCCACACTAATGACGTATCACCAACAGGTGCGCCATTAGTATATACTAGTGACGCACTGCTTCCATGGTGTGCCATTAGTATCAATCCTATCTATAACCCTTTTCCTAGTAGTGAAATATTGGCAGGATGGACCTGACCAAGAGTGAATATCGGTTGGTAAAACTACATCAACAATTGTATTTTAGTTACCATTCCACATCATGTTATGGGTGTTCTCCAAAACTGCAGCTTGATAATGATCAAGATCACCAATAAAACATTAGGAAATACAATGGCAAATAAATATTTAACACCCTATGGCGTATACAATGACTTTACTTGTCTCCTCAGGGAGAGATCACATGGTTTTACTTGTCTCCTCAGGGAGAGATCACATGGTTTTACTTGTCTCCTCAGGGAGAGATCACATTGTCTCACTATTTAGGGAACTCCGAATGCTTGTCTACTAGCACAATTTCATAGGCAAAAGGTTGAGGTATCATAGTAACTAGAGTAGATATAGACGAGAGCTGTATGTTAGTGGAGATACACTCATTTTGGAATGGTTTCTTTCCCTGTGTTTCTTTCCTTCCTTTCTCCTTAAAATCAGACCACAGTGTTGAGATGCAAACATGATTTGTAAGGCCGAAGAATGCGACTCCGCCTCTCCAACGTCCATCGTCGCGAGATCTGCCGCCGTCTCCTGCGCCCGCTGCCCCTCACAGCGGGGCATACCGTGCCATGTTAGTGTTGGACAACGCCCATGCGTCACCTCCTGCTTGGCACGCCAACGGAGGGGTTGGCCGTCCGCCACAACGTTGAGATGCCAGACAGACTGCACCACCTCTGGTGAGACAGCAGCGACACACCTCGTGGCGGATCCATGCGCCATTTGGGTGGACGCAATGGATTCCCGACACAAGGAGCCTGACTGCTGCCATCAGGCCTCGTCCTCCCGGGAGTGATGGAGCGCAAGACGGACGGTCATGTCCTCCTCAGGGCTACGTGGGATGAGTTCGGGATTGACGGATCTGGAGGCGTAGGACTTGGATCCGTTTCTCTCCATGACGAAGAAGGCCGGAGATCGCCGCATGGGAGTTTGGGTGGCGGAGGGGAGTGAAGTGAACTGGCTAGGGTTTGGTCCAGGGAGTAGATGGGGAGGAATATATTTGGGGTCGGGTGGGCCAGCGTGGGCCGGGTCCGACGTGGCGGATGCGCTCGGTCACGCCTGAGCCCGGACGAAACCCGGGGCCCTGGGCTGGAAATGTAGGATGTCGGCCAGCCCGGGCCTTTGATGCAGGTTTGAGGCGCCTGACCGGGTCGGTTTTTGTAACCCATCACTGACCGGATGGTCTGTCCACGCGTTTAAGGCAGGTTTGGGGTGCCCGGCTGTAGATGCTCATACCACCATGCATGCACGAGTCCAATGCAATTCCAAAGGTGTTGGATTTGAAGGAAATATGCCCTAGAGGCAATAATAAAGTTATTATTTATTTCCTTATTTCATAATAAATGTTTATTATTCATACTAGAATTGATTAACCGGAAACATAATACATGTGTGAATACATAGACAAACAGAGTGTCACTAGTATGCCTCTACTTGACTAGCTCGTTGATCAAAGATGGTTATGTTTCCTAACCATAGACATGAGTGTTGTCATTTGATTAACGGGATCACATCATTAGGAGAATGATGTGATTGACTTGACCCATTTCGTTAGCTTAGCACTTGATCGTTTAGTATGTTGCTATTGCTTTCTTCATGACTTATACATGTTCCTATGACTATGAGATTATGCAACTCCCGTTTACCAGAGGAACACTTTGTGTGCTACCAAATGTCACAACGTAACTGGGTGATTATAAAGGTGCTCTACAGGTGACTCCGAAGGTACTTGTTGGGTTGGCGTATTCGAGATTAGGATTTGTCACTCCGATTGTCGGAGAGGTATCGCTGGGACCACTCGGTAATGCACATCACTATAAGCCTTGCAAGCATTGCAATTAATGAGTTAGTTGCGGGATGATGTATTACAGAACGAATAAAGAGACTTGTCGGTAACGAGATTGAACTAGGTATTGAGATACCGATGATCGAATCTCGGGCAAGTAACATACTAATGACAAAGGGAACAACGTATGTTGTTATGCAGTCTGACCTATAAAGATCTTCATAGAATATGTGGGAGCCAATATGAGCATCCAGGTTCCGCTATTGGTTATTTACCGGAGACGTGTCTCGGTCATGTCTATATAGTTCTCGAACCCGTAGGGTCCGCACGCTTAAAGTTTGATGATGATTTGTATTATGAGTTATGTGATTTGATGTACCGAAGGTAGTTCAGAGTCCCGGATGAGATCGGGGACATGACGAGGAGTCTCGAAATGGTCGAGACGTAAAGATCGATATATTGGACGACTATATTCGGACATCGGAAAGGTTCCGAGTGATTCGGGTATTTATCGGAGTACCGGAGAGTTACGGGAATTCACCGGGGAGTATATGGGCCTTATTGGGCTTTAGGGGAAAGAGAGAAGGGAGGCTGCGCCCCCCCAAGGCCTAGTCCGAATTGGACTAGGGGGAAGGGCTGCGCCCCCTCCTTCCTTCTCTTCTTTCTTCCCTTTCCTTGACTCCTACTCCTACTACATGGAAGGGGGGAATCCTACTCCCGGTGGGAGTAGGACTCCTCCAGGGCGCGCCATAGCTAGGCCGGCCCTCCCCCCTCCTCCACTCCTTTATATACATGGCCAGGGGGCACCCCATAGACACAACAATTGATTTGATATTTTTAGCCGTGTGCGGTGCCCCCCTCCACCATAATCCACCTCGATAATACTGTAGCGGTGCTTAGGCGAAGCCCTGCGTCGGTAGAACATCATCGTCGTCACCACGCCGTTGTGCTGACGAAACTCTCCCTCAATACTCGGCTGGATCGGAGTTCGAGGGACGTCATCGGGCTGAACGTGTGCTAAACTCGGAGGTGTCGTGCGTTCGGTACTTGGATCGGTCGGATCGTGAAGACGTACGACTACATCAACCGCGTTGTGCTAACGCTTCCACTTTCGGTCTACGAGGGTACATGGACAACACTCTCCCCTCTCGTTGTTATGCATCACCATGATCTTGTGTGTGCGTAGGAATTTTTTTTGAAATTACTACGTTCCACAACAGTGGCATCCGAGCCAGGTTTTATGCGTAGATATCATATGCACGAGTAGAACACAAGTGAGTTGTGGGCGATATAAGTCATACTGCTTACCAGCATGTCATACTTTGGTGACTAGCGGGTGTCAGTTTCTCCAACTTTAGTTGAACCGAGTGTGGCTACGCCCGGTCCTTGAGAAGGTTAAAGCAGCACTAACTTGACAAACTATAGTTGTGCTTTTGATGCATAGGTAAGAACGGTTCTTGCTAAGCCCGTAGCAGCCACGTAAAACTTGCAACAACAAAGTAGAGGACGTCTAACTTGTTTTTGCAGGGCATGTTGTGATGTGATATGGTCAAGACGTGATGAGATATAAGTTGTTCTTTGAGATGATCATGTTTTGTTGAAGTTATCGACAACTGGCAGAAGCCTTATGGTTGTCTCTTTATTGCATAAGATGCAAGCGCCAATTAATTGCTTTACTTTATCGCTGTGCGATAGCAATAGTTGCAAGAGCAATAGTTGGCGAGACGACCATGTAACGACACATTGATATAGATCAAGATGATGGAGATCATGGTGTCATGCCGGTGACGATGAAGATCATGACGATGCTTTGGAGATGGAGGCACTAGTAGAAAAGGGGGCAAAGGTCCAGGCCGGGTCAGCCCATTAGTCCCGGTTCAGTCCAGAACCGGGACCCATGGAGGCATTGGATCCGGTTCGTGAGCCCAGGGGGCCGGCCGGGCCACGTGGGCCATTCGTCCCGGTTCGTCTGGACCTTTTGGTCCCGGTTGGTGGGACGAACCGGGACCAATGGGCCTGGCTCCTGGCCCACCACCATTGGTCCCGGTTGGTGGCTTGAACCAGGACCAAAGGCTCCCCTTTAGTCCCGGTTCATGCCACCAACCGGGACCAATGAGGTGCCTATATATACCGCCTCGCGTGAGAGCAGAGCACACTACTCTATTTTTTCTGGCCGCCGAGGGGGAGAGGGCTTGGTGGTGCTCTAGCTCACCTCCTATGCACATAAGGTGTTCGATGGAATGCCCGAGCCACACTACTTAAGCTTTCTCCTCTCCAAGCTCCATTTTCCTCAATATTTGTCTAGGTTTAGCGGTCCGTCACGCCCTGTCCCTGTCTTCAGCGCCGTCGATCACCCGCGCCGAGCTCATCGCCGGCACCACCATGGTGAGCCTCTTGTTCTTATCTTCTTTTTGAAAGGAAAAAATATTCTTACTTGTATGCTTACATAGATACTTGTATCATTTTCTTACTTTTATTATTGCATCTTATATAGTGCGATGGTTTTGGTATCCGCCCCCGTCGGCCCTCGTCCTGTCTATGATTCGGATGTGGTATATATTATCTTTATAACTACTGGTTCATTTATTGTTTATGAAAATTATGCCGACCAACGTGACATAGATTTTATTTATCTAGGAGGTATGTGAACCGGAAATTCCAACCGACCCTATTGTCGAGAGGTTAAATTTAGTTGAAGAAGAAAACAATTTCTTGAAGGAAAAAGTAAAAAAAATGAGGAGGAGAAGATGATATTGGAGTTGCATGTTGCGGATGTCGCCGATGATCACAAGATCAAGATGGATGCAATGCGCTTGAAGATCAGAAAGATTAGAAAACATGCCATTCATACCGAGGCTTGATATCATTATGCCATTGGATCAATTGTTTCCTTGGTTGCGATTATGATCGCATTTGTTTTCGCATTGAAATGTTTTACATAGTTTTAATGTATGGTTTAATTAATTAGATGCTCTGGAGAGCTATATGTTGTTAGATGAGAACTATGTATGTACTTTGGTTTTAATGTGATGATGAACTTCTATTAATTTGGACACTTAATTATATATAATGCACGCAGATGAACCGACAATGGATGTACGGTGACAGACACACCTTCGAGTACATTAAGGGCATGCATGAGTTTCTCGATGCGGCTGAGGCAAACAAGCAGAATGGCTTTATGTGTTGTCCATGCACTAAATATGGGAATACGATGTCTTACTCTAACCAGAAAATCCTTCACTCCCACCTGCTTTATAAGGGTTTCATGCCACACTATAATGTTTGGACGAGGCACGGAGAAATAGTGGTTATGATGGAAGACGACGAAGAAGAAGAGTACGATGACAACTATGTGCCCCTTGAATACGGTGATGCTGCAATGGGGGGAGCTGGTGAAGATCAAGAGGAACCAGACGATGTGCCCAATGATGCTGCAACGGGTGAAGCTGTTGAAGATCAAGAGGAACCAGACGATGTGCCCGATGATGATGATCTCCGCCGGGTCATTGTCGATGCAAGGACGCAATGCGAAAGTCAAAAGGAGAAGCTGAAGTTCGATCTCATGTTAGAGGATAAAAAAAAGGGTTGTACCCCAATTGCGAAGATGGCAACACAAAGCTCGGTACCGTACTGAAATTGCTGCAGTGGAAGGCAGAGACTACTGTGCCTGACAAAGTATTTGAGAAACTACTGAAAATATTGAAGAAGAAGCTTCCAAAGGATAACGAATTGCCCAACAGTACATACGCAGCAAAGAAGGTCGTATGCCCTCTAGGATTGGAGGTGGGGAAGATACATGCATGCCCTAATGACTGCATCCTCTACCGCGGTGCATACAAGGATCTCAACGCATGCCCGGTATGCGGTGCATTGCGGTATAAGATCAGACGAGATGACCCTGGTGATGTTGATGGCGAGCCCCCCAGGAAGAGGGTTCCTGCGAAGGTGATGTGGTATGCTCCTATAATACCACGGTTGAAACGTCTGTTCAGAAACGGAGAGCATGCCAAGTTGATGCGATGGCACAGTGATGACCGTAAGAAAGACGGGAAGTTGAGAGCACCCGCTGACGGGTCGCAGTGGAGAAAAATCGAGAGAAAGTACTGGGATTAGTTTGCAAAGGACCCAAGGAACGTATGGTTTGCTTTAAGCGCGGATGGCATTAATCCTTTCGGGGAGCAGAGCAGCAATCACAGCACCTGGCCCATGACTCTATGTATGTATAACCTTCCTCCTTGGATGTGCATGAAGCGGAAGTTCATTATGATGCCAGTTCTCATCCAAGGCCCCAAGCAACCTGGCAACAACATTGATGTGTACCTAAGGCCATTAGTTGAAGAACTTTTACAACTGTGGAATGGAAACGGAGTACGTACGTGGGATGAGCACAGACAGGAGGAATTTAACCTAAAGGCATTGCTGTTCGTGACCATCAACGATTGGCCGCTCTCAGTAACCTTTCAGGACAGACAAACAAAGGATACCACGCATGCACGCACTGTTTAGATGACACTGAAAGTATATACCTGGACAAATGCAGGAAGAATGTGTACCTGGGCCATCGTCGATTTCTTTCGACCAACCATCAATGTCGAAAGAAAGGCAAGCATTTCAAAGGCGAGGCAGATCACCGGAAGAAGCCCGCCATGCGTACCGGTGATCACGTACTTGCTATGGTCAATGATTTACACGTAATCTTTGGAAAGGGTCCCGGCGGACTAGCTGTTCCGAATGACGCTGAGGGACACGCACCCATGTGGAAGAAGAAATCTATATTTTGGGACCTACCCTACTGGAAAGACCTAGAGGTCCGCTCTTCAATCAACGTGATGCACGTGACGAAGAACCTTTGCATGAACCTGCTAGGCTTCTTGGGCGTGTATAGAAATACAAAAGATACACCTGAGGCACGGGAGGACCTGCAACGTTTGCACGGAAAAGACGGCATGCCTCCGAAGCAGTATGAAGGTCCTGCCAGCTACGCTCTTACGAAAGAAGAGAAATAAATCTTCTTTGAATGCCTGCTCAGTATGAAGGTCCCGACTGGCTTCTCGTCGAATATAAAGGGAATAATAAATATGCCAGAGAAAAAGTTCCAGAACTTAAAGTCTCATGACTGCCACGTGATTATGACGCAACTGCTTCTGGTTGCATTGAGGGGGCTTCTACCGGAAAACGTCCGATTAGCCATTGTGAAGCTATGTGCATTTCTCAATGCATTCTCTCAGAAGTAAGGATGGCAATTTTACCCACGGGTAGTACCCATGCCCTACCCGTTAAGTCATGGGTAGGGTATGGGTATAGCCTTATACCCGCGGGTATACCCATACCCTGCCCGTTTGTGAACTAATGTTAATTTGTCGTCAATTATTCATTAGTTTGTCATGTGACTCGTCTACTCCTATTGACTTAAGAGTATGTTGTGGTTTTTAAATTGATATTGGTCATTTACTCATCTACCTATTATTGAGCTGAGATAATTGAATTTTTTTGTCAAATGTGCTACCAATGAGCGTAAAATTGTGAAAAACTTGTGTACTATTTGTTCTACCTGTTGGGTACCCAATGGGTACGGGTACCCGTCGGGTATGGGTATGGGTAGAGTTTCATACCCATGGGTATGGGTATGGGTAGAATTGTGTACCCACTGACTATACGGGTATGGGTATGGTATTGCTCTACCCTACCCATACCCTGCCCATTGCCATCCTTACTCAGAAGGTGATCGATCCAGAAATCATATCAAGGCTAAGGAGTGATGTGGCGCAATGTCTTGTCAGTTTCGAGCTGGTGTTCCCACCATCCTTCTTCAATATCATGACGCACGTCCTAGTTCATCTAGTCGACGAGATTGTCATTCTGGGGACCGTATTTCTACACAATATGTTCCCCTTTGAGAGGTTCATGGGAGTCCTAAAGAAATATGTCCATAACCGCGCTAGGCCAGAAGGAAGCATCTCCATGGGCCATCAAACAGAGGATGTCATCGGGTTTTGTGTTGACTTCATTCCTGGCCTTAAGAAGATATGTCCCCCTAAATCGCGGTATGAGGGGAGACTGACTGGAAAAGGCACACTTGGAAGGGACTCAATAATATGCAGGGGCGAATATTCTTGGTCTCAAGCACACTACACAGTTCTACAGAACTCTACCTTGGTGACCCCGTATGTCGATGAACACAAGAACAGTCTGCGCTCCAAACACCCGGAGCAGTGCGACGACTGGATTACATGTGAACACATCAGGACTTTCAGCAGTTGGTTGGAAACACGTCTCAGAGGTGACAACAGTGTTTGTGATGAGCTGTACTTGTTGTCCAGGGGACCATCTTTGACTGTATTGATTTACAAAGGATACGAGATAAATGGGAATACATTTTACATGATTGACCAAGATCAAAAGAGCACCAACCAAAACAGCAGTGTCCGCTTTGATGCAACAACCGAGAGGGGAAAGGACACATATTATGGTTACATAGTGGACATATGGGAACTTGACTACGAACATGATTTTAAGGTCCCTTTGTTTAAGTGTAAATGGGTCAATCTGTCAGGAGTGGGGTACAGGTAGACCCACAATACGGAATGACAACAGTGGATCTGAAAAATCTTGGGTACACTGACGAACCGTTCGTCCTAGCCAATGATGTGACACAGGTTATCTATGTGAAGGACATGTCTATCAGACCGAGAAAAAGAAAAGATAATGAAGCGAATACATCATACGATGAGCCAAAGCGCCACATAGTTCTTTCAGGAAAAAGGGACATCCTGGGAGTGGAGGGCAAGACAGACATGTGTGAAGATTATGAAAAGTTTCATGAAATTCCTCCCTTCAAAGTCAAGGCTGACCCAAGCATCCTGATAAACGATGAAGATTATCCATGGTTACGGCGCAATAAGCAAATGTCACAAGCGAAGAAAAAGTGAAGACTTTCTCCCGCAACTATTATGATGATACCATGCCAACTTTGTAACAGACGAGTTCATTTGAAATGCTTTAATGTCTTATGGTTCGGCCCTCGTAATACCATTAATCCCGGTTCGCTCCTTGTCAACTATGTTCTCACCAAGAACACTCTCAAGAGGGCAGCCATGTGGGCCATTGGTCCCGGTTCGTCTGGACCTTTTGGTATCGGTTCCACGCATGAACCGGGACCAATGCGCTTCGCCCCTGGCCCATGACCATTAGTCCCGGTTTGTGCCACAAACCGGGACTAAAGGGTTGGTCCTCGTTGCGGTCAGAGTTTAGTCCCACCTCACCAACCAAAGGGCGCTCACACCGGTTTATAAGCCCGTCCCTCTCTGCCTTGTTGAGCTCCTCTCAAAGTGAAAATAGATGCCCCTATATAGGGAATTTGACCTAAATTCATAGTGAATTTCTCTAAAATTCATAGAAATGCATTATATATTTAGGTTGAATTTTCTCTATAGGCGCATCTATGTTCATTTTTTTAGTAAAGTTAATCAAAAACTTGTGATTCACACAAATTTCAAAGAATTCAAATTTTAACTATTCAAATTTGAAAACCAATGGCACTAACATAAAGTTTATAATTTTTCTAAAACTAATGGCACTAACAGAAAGTTTATAATTTTGCTAACCTAAAAGCAAAAAGAATTAAAAAATAAAGAAAAAAACAAAAGAAAATATATAATGTAGAAAACAAAACAAAAAAACTGGAATAAAAATAAAAATAGCAACAATAAGTATTTTGTTGTAAGTGGA
>NC_057800.1:13393926-13405011 GCF_018294505.1 Triticum aestivum
CAAAAAAGTGTTTTCAAATTTGAAAACTAATGGCACTAACAGAAAGTTTATATATTTTCTAAAACTAAAAGCAAAAAGAATTAAAAAATAAAGCAAAAAACAAAAGAAAATAAATAATGCAGAAAACAAAACAAAAAAACAGGAAAAAATAAAAATAGCAACAATAAGTATTTTGTTGTAAGTAGAAACAAAATAAAATAAATAAAGCAACAAAGAAAACCAAAAAAGTGCCGCCTACTAGGCCCCCACGGCCTGAATACGACTAGAAACCCTACCATGGGCCAGGATTCAGGCCCGCAGGAGGCCCAATAGGCCCACAGGCACACAACACAGGGTTAGGCCCAAAAGCCTGCAATTGAGAGGAGGTCGAGAGGGAAGGCGCAACAGCGCTTATAAACCACTCTCGAGCTCTCTCAGCTAGCGAGGTGGGACTAAAGTTTGGGCGCGGGGCAGCACAAGGTCTTCGGTCCCGGTTGGTGGCACCAACCGGGACTAAAGGGTGGCATTGGTCCCGGTTTGTGCCACGAACCGGGACCAATACTCTCAGTATATAAGAAAGCACCTGGCGTTTTTCAGATTCATCTACATCAGTTCCCCGCCCCGATGACGCCGCCAGGCTGCCCGAGCTTGCCCCGACGACGCCGTTGCCGCCCTCTGCTGCTTCGTCGACGCGCACGCCGCCGGCGGCCCGCCCCGACCACGCCGCGCGCCCCTGCCCTGACCACGTCGTCGTCGCCGCGCCCCAACTGCCCCGCACCGCCGTCACCTCTGCCTCGCCCTGCCTCGCCGTCGCCTCTGCCTCGCCGCGCCGCCGTCGCCTCTGCCTCGCTTTGGTTAGGGCCGGCACCGCCCCCCTCTTCCCCCTATTTTTTGCAAATATATAGATGTTTTTTTCCTGATTATATGTATATGTATGAGTATATGCATGTGTGTATATCTGTTTATATGTCCTTGATACGTCTCCGTCGTATCTACTTTTCCAAACACTTTTGCCCTTGTTTTGGACTCTATCTTGTATGATTTGAATGGAACTAACCCGGACTGACGCTGTTTTCAGCAGAATTGCCATGGTGTTGTTTTATGTGCAGAAAACAAATATTCTCCGAATGACCTGAAACTCCACGGAACATCTTAGAAAAAATAATAAAAAATCCTCGCCAAAGATGAAGACCAGGGGGCCCACACCCTGTCCACGAGGGGGGGGGGCGCCCCCCTCTAGGGCGACCCCTACCTTGTGGGCCCTCTGGATGCCCTCCGACGCCAATTCCAACTCTATATATCTGCTTTCGGAGAGAAAAAAATAGGAGAGAAGAAATCACCGCGTTTTACGATACGGAGCCGCCCCCAAGCCCTAAAACCTCTCGGGAGGGCTGATCTGGAGTCCGACCGGGGCTCCGGAGAGGGGGATTCGTCGCCGTCGTCATCATCAACCATCCTCCATCACCAATTTCATGATGCTCACCGCCGTGCGTGAGTAATTCCATCGTAGGCTTGCTGGACGGTGATGGGTTGGATGAGATTTATCATGTAATCGAGTTAGTTTTGTTAGGGTTTGATCCCTAGTATCCACTATGTTCTGAGATTGATGTTGCTATGACTTTGCTATGCTTAATGCTTGTCACTAGGGCCCGAGTGCCATGATTTCAGATCTGAACCTATTATGTTTTCATGAATATATGTGTGTTCTTGATCCTATCTTGCAAGTGTATAGTCACCTACTATGTGTTATGATCCGGCAACCCCGAAGTGACAATAATCGGGACCACTCCCGGTGATGACCATAGTTTGAGGAGTTCAGGTATTCACTATGTGCTAATGCTTTGTTCCGGTTCTCTATTAAAAGGAGGCCTTAATATCCCTTAGTTTCCAATAGGACCCCGCTGCCACGGGAGGGTAGGACAAAAGATGTCATGCAAGTTCTTGTCCATAACCGCGTATGACTATATACGGAATACATGCCTACATTACATTGATGAATTGGAGCTAGTTCTGTGTCACCCTATGTTATGACTGTTACATGATGAACCACATCCGGCATAATTATCCATCACTGATCCGGTGAGTACGAGTTTTCCATATACTGGTTTACGCTTATTTACTTTCCCGCTGCTACTGTTAAAACTACTACAAAATACCAAAAATATTTACTATTGCTCGCACTACTCTTTTGTTACCATTACCACCACTATCATATTACTTTGCTACTAAACACTTTGCTGCAGATACTAAGTTTCCAGGTGTGGTTGAATTGACAACTCAGCTGCTAATACTTGAGAATATTCTTTGGCTCCCCTTATGTCGAATCAATAAATTTGGGTTGAATACTCTACCCTCGAAAGCTGTTGCGATCCCCTATACTTGTGGGTTATCAAGACTAATTTCTGGCGCCGTTGCCGGGGAGCATAGCTCTATTCTTTGAGTCACTTGGGATTTATATCTGCTGGACACTATGAAGAACTTGAAAGACGCTAAGACAACAATTTATCCCTCAACTACGAGGGGAGGTAAGGAACTGCCATCTAGCTCTGCACTTGATTCACCTTCTGTTATGAGTAAGCTAGCGACACCTAAACCTGCTTCTGCTATTCGTTCCAATATGTCGCATGTTATTGATGATGCCACTTCTGCTATGCATGATACTTATGATGAAACTGCTTCTATGCCTAATACTACTGTGCCCCTTAGTGAATTTCTTCATGAACAAATTGCTAGGGCTAGAGAAAAAGAAACTATTGAATCTGAATACGATGATGAAAGTGATGATGAAAATATGCATGTTATTCCTGAGGGCTATCTTTTGATATGGAATCTTCTACCACTATTTTAGCTTGCAAAGATAGATATGAGCTCAAGAGGTTATTTGTTAAATGGAACAAAGAATCACTTAGAGATAAAATGAAACCTGACCCTGCTTTTGCAACTTCACCTATCTGTGTTCCTGATAAGGATTATGAATTCTCTGTTGATCCTGATATAATTACTTTGGTTGAATCTGATCCATTTTATGGCTATGAATCTGAAACTGTTGTGGCACATCTTACTAAGTTAAATGATATAGCTGCCCTATTCACTAATGATGAGAGATCGCGCTACTTTTATATACTCAAAATATTTCTGTTCTCGTTAAAGGGTGATGCTAAGATATGGTTTAATTCTCTTGATCCTGGTTGTGTGCGTAGTCCCAAGGATATGATTTATTACTTCTCTGCTAAACATTTCCCTGCTCATAAGAAACAAGCTGCTTTGAGGGAAATATACAACTTTGTGCAAATTAAAGAAGAGAGTCTCCCACAAGCTTGGGGGAGGCTTCTCAAGCTACTTAATGCTTTGCCTGATCATCCTCTTAAGAAACCCGAAATACTTGATATCCTTTATAATGGACTAACCGATGCTTCCAGAGATTACCTGGATAGTTGTGCTGGTTCTCTTTTCAGGGAAAGAACACCGGATGAAGCTGAAATTCTATTGAATAATATGTTGACAAATGAAAATAATTGGGCACCTCCTGAGCCAGCCCCTGAGCCAGCTCCTGCTCCAATTAATGAGCCCATTCCTAAACCAACTTCGAAGAAGAGAGGTGTTCTATTTCTCAGTCCTGAAGATATGCAAGAGGCAAAGAAATCTATGAAAGAAAAAGGTATAAAAGCTAAAGATGTTAAGAATTTACCTCCTATTGAAGAAATACACGGTCTTAATCTACCGCCTGTTGAAGAAACATATGATCTCAATCCTTTATTTGTTGAAGAACCTCCTGATCCCGATATCCTGACACAGGTAGTAAAGGTAAATCCTCTCTATAGATTTGATAAAGCTGAAGTCCCTCCTACTAAAATTGCTAGTCAGTGCTTGGATGAGTTTGATAACTTTATGTTTAAGCAAGACGACTTCAATGCTTATTTTGGTAGACAATTAAAAAAATGCTTATATGATTAAATACTTGGGTGATTATATGGATAATATTAAAGGTGAACTTAAACTTGTTAGCGAACATGCTTCTATGGTTACCACTCAAGTAGAACAAGTGCTTAAAGCTCAAAAAGAAGTGCTTGATGAAATGAATAGTAAGAAAAATGATTATGCTGTTAGAGTGGCTACTATAACTGGTAGAATGACTCAGGAACCTTTGTATCCTGAAGGCCACCCTAAGAGAATCGAGCAAGATTCTCAAAGAAATAATATTGATGTTCCTAGTTCTTCTAAAAAGAAGAAAAAGAAGAATGATAGAACTGTGCAAACTTCTAGTGAACATATTGCTAAATCACATGATAATCCAAATGATATATCTATGTCTGATGCTGAAACACAATCTGGTAATGAACACGAACCTAATGAAAATATTAATGATGATGTTCATGATGATGCTCAACCTAGTAATGATAATGATGTAGAAATTGAACCTGTTGTTGATCTTGATAACCCACGATCAAAGAATCAACGTTATGATAAAATAGACTTTGTTGCTAGGAAACATGGTAAAGAAAGGGAACCTTGGGTTCAGAAACCCATGCCTTTTCCTCCAAAACCATCCAAGAAAAAGGATGATGAGGATTTTGAGTGCTTTGCTGAAATGATTAGACCTATCTTTTTGCGTATGCGATTAACTGATGTGCTCAAAACAAATCCTTATGCGAAATATATGAAGGATATCATTACTAATAAAAGAAAGATACCGGAAGCTGAAATTTCCACCATGCTTGGTAATTATACTTTTAAGGGTGGAATATCAAAGAAACTTGGAGACCCCGGAGTACCTACTATACCTTGCTCCATTAAAAAAAATTATATTAAAACTGCTTTATGTGATCTTGGAGCCGGTGTTAGTGTTATGCCTCTTTCTTTATATCGTAGACTTGACTTGAATAAGCTGACACCTACTGAAATATCTTTGCAAATGGCTGATAAATCAACTGCTATACCTGTCGGTATTTGTGAGGATGTGCCTGTTGTGGTTGCAAACGTTACTATTTTAACGGACTTTGTTATACTTGATATTCCCGAGGATGATAGTATGTCTATTATTCTTGGAAGACCTTTTCTTAATACTGCAGGGGCTGTTATTGATTGCAACAAAGGCAATGTTACTTTTCATGTTAATGGTATGAGCATACGGTACACTTCCCGAGGAAACAATCTCAAGTTCATAGTATCAACTCCATTGGAAAAATTCCATCAATTATAATTGGAGGTTTTGAATTTCCTCTTCCTACTGTCAAAAAGAAATATGATATACTTATTATAGGGGATGTGCATATCCCCGTTGAGGTAACCTAGTGTTATTCGAAATTTCTCCGGTTTCATGATTATCGGAATGAGTTTGTTAACAAGACTTGATCAACCTTGTTAGTGGATTCTTTTTGATGAGCATGAGATGGATGAAACTAGAAGCACAACTTTCTGTACCCTCTTTATACTTTCTGTAGTTTAGTAGAAATAAAGTAAAAATAGTATTTTTCTGTCTGTTTCTTGGCTTATCAGTGCAATATAAAAATATCCCGAAAATAAAAGTCCTCAGAATGACACGCCAATTTAATATGATTTTTTCGGGAATATTTGAGGATTTACTGTGCAAAAATTACCGCGGGAGGAGCTGCCACCTGGCCACGAGGGTGGTGGGCGCGCCCCCCCTTAGGGCGCGCCCCCTGCCTCGTGGGCCCACGGTGGCCCTCCTCCACTTATCCCAGCACCCATCTTCTTCCTCTGTCTCACACAAACCCGAAAAACCAACTCAAACACGAGTTCCAGCCACTTTTGTTGTGATTTTCGATCTCCTTGCTCAAAGCACCTCTCGCAAAACTACTTGGGGAGATTGTTCCTTGGTATGTGACTCCTCCATTGGTCCAATTAGTTTTTGTTCTAGTGCTTTATTCTTTGCAAATTTGTGCTGCATAGGTGACCATGTTCTTGAGCTTGCATGTCAAATTTATATGGTTCCAAGTAGTTCTAATGCTTGATATAGGCTCTAGGCACTTGTAAGAGTAGTTGCTACAGTTTTATTGAAGTTGGTTCACTTTTGTTTGAAGTTACTAAAAATTTCAGAATTTTTCAGAGAAAAACAATATGCTTAGGAAGATGTTCCAAGGTGGTTCCTCTAAGAAGCAAGGACCCAGGATTGCTATGGGCGATGCTGACGAGGATCCACCGAGAGACGCTCCAGTACGGCCTTGCGAATGGCCGTCGGAAAATTTTATGGACCATGCGGGAATTAAAGAAGAATTCAAAGCATATTTGCGCAATGCCGGTCTTGAGGATTTTGAGGCTAACAAATGCCCCCAGTATCATCCTCACAAGTTCATTTGTGAGGAGGTTTGAGTATTCATCTTCTCGTAATTCTCCTTCAGTCATGTTTGATCTTTATGACAAATCTTATACCATGGACCTAGAGGATTTCACTCTTGCTTGCAAACTTCCATCATGGGGCAGTATTAGAGATCCCCCTAAATCTGAATTTAGAAACTTTCTTGCTAGTATAACTGTAGGGGAATCCAGAGATATAACGCAGGCTACCATAGGGAGCATTCACTTTCCTGCTATACATTATTTTGCTCTCTTCATTGGTAGATGCATAAATGCTAAGGATGAAGCATGTCACATGTGTGTCCTTGACCTTAGCATTCTCAGGAGTGCTGTGTTAGGAGACCAATCTTATCATATGGGAGCCATTGTAGCCCGTAGGTTGCATCATAATAGACATAATGGAGATTTCTTTGGAGGAATTTATGCAACCCGCTTAGCTCATTTTCTTGAGATAGACATTCGTGAGGGTGATACAGAGTTGCCTCCTGCACATTTAGATTATAATTCTATGGCTTCGCACCAGTTTGTCGAGAGGCCTGAATCACCTTTCTTATATCGTTTAATTTTTAACAAACGGCGTGTTTTCCGTATTACTCTCCCTGCTCCTTCCTTCTTTGATTCACAGACAAAAAGAAGATACGTAATTACCAGAGAGGAGACAGAAGAGTACGAGAGGAGAGCAGAGGCAGCTCGACTCCACGCTGCAGCTCAGCAGGTGATAATTGCTGCACATCAGTATGATCCCAACTATTCTTCGTCGCAGTACGACCCCAGCTACACCTACGGGTATCCGCCAGGCTATCCCTGGCAATAGACCAACTTAGGCCAAAAGCCTAAGCTTGGGGGAGTACGTATTTCTCACCAACATTACATTTATGTTCACACACACTCATTGCTAGATGTCGGTGCTCATACTCTTTCACTGTAATATCCATGCTAGTTTATTTTCTTTTTCCTACTTTCTTCTTGTGTGTTTGTTAAACCTTAAGAAAAAAAAATTAGTAGTAGTTTACTTTTCTGCTGTAGTAGTAGTAATTAAAAAGAAAACCCAAAAATATTTCCCGTTCTTCTCTTGCTTGTTGGGAGCTTTCCCGTGTAAATAGTTTTTATTTCTTTTCTTTTCTTTGGGGGTCAGTAGGAGAAGACCATGATTAAATTGTTGAAGTGGCTCTTATATGCATTATTGTTGATTTAACCCAGAGCCCATATTGCCTTGTCTTCTCCTGTTTATTGATTGCTCGCAGATTCCAGCTTAGTCCAATGCACTTGCACTCTTATTATTATTCACACCATTCGGTCGTGCAAGTGAAAGGCAATTATGATGATATATGATGGACTAACTGAGATGAGAAAAGCTGGTATGAACTCGACCTCTTTTGTTTTTGTAAATATGATGAGCCCTCGTTCTTGATTCAGCTTATTATGAATAAACATGTTTGCAATGACAATTAGAGATCATAGTTGCTTGTGCCATGCTTGATTAGCTATGAGTTATAATGATTTACCTTGTGTGCCAACATGCTATTGAGATGATTATGATGTGGTATGATGGGGTGGTATCCTCCTTTGAATGATTTAAGTGACTTGACTTGGCACATGTTCACGCATGTAGTTGAAACCAAATCAACATAGCCTTCATGATATTTATGTTCATGGTGGATTATATCCTACTCATGCTTGCATCCAATGTTTATTGATTTTAATGCATGTACATGGCTGTTGTCGCTCTCTAGTTGGTCGCTTCCCAGTCTTTTGCTAGCCTTCACCTATACTAAGCGGGAATACTGCTTGTGCATCCAATCCCTTAAACCCCAAAGTTATTCTAGATGAGTCCACTATACCTTCCTATATGCGGTATCTACCTGCCGTTCCAAGTAAATCTGTATGTGCCAAACTCTAAACCTCCAAATAAACATTCTGTTTTGTATGCTCGAATAGCTCATGTATCAACCAAGGCTATCCTTATCTTCCGTGTTAGGCGGGTTATTCTCAAGAGGAGTGGACTCCGCTCCTCACTCACGAGAAAATGGCTGGTCACCGGGATGCCCAGTCCCATGCTTTATGCAAACTAAATCAAAATTAATTGCAAACAAAACTCCCCCTGGGACCTGATGTATGTTGGAGACACTCGTTGTTTCGAGCAAGTCATGGATTGATGCTTGTTGGTGGAGGGGGAGTATAAACTTTACCATTCTGTTTGGGAACGGCCTATAATTTGTTTAGCATGGAAGATATCGCCATCTCTTAGTTGCTACGTTGACAATGAAAGCATACCGCTCAAAATACAATTTGTCTCTATTTCAAAACCGAGCTCTAGCACCTCTACAGATCTCTGCTTCCCTCTGGGAAGGGCCTATCCATTTACTTTTATGTTGAGTCATCACCCTCTTATTAAAAAAGCACTAGCTGGAGAGCACACCTGTCATTTGCATTCATCACTATTAATCTATGTTGGGTGTGACTATGATTGGATTTCTTTTACCATGAATTACAATGTCTAGTCAGTCCTTCATCTGTAAAGGTGTTCTGCATTTATGTTTTGCGGTCTCAGAAAAGGGCTAGCAAGATACCATCTTGTTATATCATATTATGATTGTTTTGAGAAAGTGTTGTCATCCGAGATTTATTATTATGGCTTACTAGTTGATTATTCTATTGATATGAGTAATTATGAGACGTGAGAATTATTGCAAATATGGTTAGTTATGATCTATGCTGAAAACTTGAATGCTGGCTTGACATAGTTACAAAAACAAGAGCAAACAGAGTTTGTAAAAGTTTTTCTTTCTTTCTTTCAGTTTGTCAACTGAATTGCTTGAGGACAAGCAAGGGCTTAAACTTGGAGGAGTTGATACGTCTCCGTCATATCTACTTTTCCAAACACTTTTGCCCTTGTTTTGGACTCTATCTTGTATGATTTGAATGGAACTAACCCGGACTGACGCTGTTTTCAACAGAATTGCCATGGTGTTGTTTTATGTGCAGAAAACAAAAATTCTCGGAATGACCTGAAACTCCACGGAACATCTTAGCAAAAATAATAAAAAATCCTCGCCAAAGATGAAGACCAGGGGGGCCACACCCTATCCACGAGGGTGGGGGGCGCCCCCCCCCCTCTAGGGCGCGCCCCCTACCTCGTGGGCCCCCTGGATGCCCTCCGACGCCAATTCCAACTCTATATATCTGCTTTCGGAGAGAAAAAAATAGGAGAGAAGAAATCATCGCGTTTTACGATACGGAGCCGCCGCCAAGCCCTAAACCCTCTCGGGAGGGCTGATCTGGAGTCCGATCGGGGCACCGAGAGGGGGATTCGTCGCTGTCGTCATCATCAACCATCCTCCATCACCAATTTCATGATGCTCACCGCCGTGCGTGAGTAATTCCATCGTAGGCTTGCTGGACGGTGATGGGTTGGATATGATTTATCATGTAATCCAGTTAGTTTTGTTAGGGTTTGATCCCTAGTATCCACTATGTTTTGAGATTGATGTTGCTATGACTTTGCTATGCTTAATGCTTGTCACTAGGGCCCGAGTGCCATGATTTCAGATCTGAACCTATTATGTTTTCATGAATATATGTGTGTCCTTGATCCTATCTTGCAAGTCTATAGTCACCTACTATGTGTTATGATCCGGCAACCCCGAAGTGACAATAATCGGGACCACTCCCGGTGATGACCATAGTTTGAGGAGTTCAGGTATTCACTATGTGCTAATGCTTTGTTCCGGTTCTTTATTAAAAGGAGGCCTTAATATCCCTTAGTTTCCAATAGGACCCCGCTGCCACGGGAGGGTAGGACAAAAGATGTCATGCAAGTTCTTGTCCATAAGCGCGTATGACTATATACGGAATACATGCCTACATTACATTGATGAATTGGAGCTAGTTCTGTGTCACCCTATGTTATGACTGTTACATGATGAACCGCATCCGGCATAATTATCCATCACCGATCCGGTGCCTACGAGTTCTCCATATACTGGTTTACGCTTATTTACTTTCCCGCTGCTACTGTTACAACTACTACAAAATACCAAAAATATTTACTATTGCTCGCACTACTCTTTTGTTACAGTTACCACCATTATCATATTACTTTGCTACTAAACACTTTGGTGCAGATACTAAGTTTCCAGGTGTGGTTGAATTGACAACTCAGCTGCTAATACTTGAGAATATTCTTTGGCTCCCCTTGTGTCGAATCAATAAATTTGGGTTGAATAGTCTACCCTCGAAAGCTGTTGCGATCCCCTATACTTGTGGGTTATCAGTCCTTTTTTTTAGATTTTTTGTTTTTTGCATTTTCATAAAAATGTATATATGTATGTATATATGTTCTTTGTGTATATATATGTTCATGTATATATGCAAAAGATAGATTTTTAGAAAAAATAGTATTTTTTCTGTTCATAGATTTTTTTGGTGATATTGATTATTGTAAATATGCAAATGTTTGTATATTCATATGAACAATGAATTAGGCAAAACCTTTACTTTTTTTTCTAAAATTTCTATTTGAACATTATTTAAAAAAAACAAGCAATACTACTTCATGTATTTTTAAGAAGGAAGAAGAAGAAAAAGAATGAGAGGAAAAAGGATATAAGAAGAGGAAGAAAGGAGAAGAAGAGGGGAGAGGAAGAAGAGGAGAAATAAATAAGAAGAAGAAAAAAGAAGAAAAAGAAGAGGATAAGAAGAAAGGAATAGAGGAGAAGAAGAGAAAATAGAATATATTCTATTTTTTCTTCTTCTCCTCTATTCCTTTCTTCTTCTCCTCTTCTTTTCTTC
>NC_057800.1:13405489-13436267 GCF_018294505.1 Triticum aestivum
TACCCCCTCCCCGATAACTTCAACACGTGGGGGGGGGGGTAGATATACCCCTCCCTGATAACATTATTTTCCCGTGTATGTATCTCGTCGTTGTTGGTATTACCCCCTCCTTGAAGCGTTCTCGAGGCCACCCCAAACTCTTGAAGCGTTGTCGAGGCCACCCCAAACCCTAGAGAAGCAGCGTCGAGGCCACTAATTAATATGATTCCTTATTGTGATTAGCTAGCTAGTTCTACGTTTGCCACTAATATATCCATCTGTCATGTTTGAATAATAATTGCCATGTTGTAAATATTTGTAGAAACTATGGACACCCCCCGAGACGAAGCAAAAGAAGCGTTGTTGGGGGACATAATTGCACAAGGAAGTGATGCCCTCTGCTCGTTGTTTCTCAACGACACCGATGGTCTGGAAGGAGAGGGTGAAGAAGCAGCTGGCTATGATTATGATGGCTCCGGTGACCCAATGCCGGTGCAAGAAGGAGACCGTGAGGACGGCTCCGGTGACCCAATGCCGGTGCAAGAAGGAGAACGTGATGACGGCTCCGGTGACCGAACCGAGTCCGGCCAGGTATATATATTAGTTAAGCCTGTGCTGACTAGCTAATTGATGCATTCATTGTTTTGGTATGTACACATATTAATTAACTCCCGTCTTTGTTCTTTTTTCTAGCCCTCCGGATCGAGCACAACTTCGGTAAAGAGAAGAGGGCCGAAGAAAAAGTTGAGCTCGGATGAAAGGTTTGAGATCATAGAAATCGCGCGCGACGGCCAACCGATTGAACCCATCCAGACAAAGAACGCATTTATTGCTCAGTGCGGGGTTCTGGTTAGGGACAAGATCCCGATCAGCATCCAACAATGGTTAAAGCCTACTAAAGAAGACCCTAAGGTGTCTTATGTCAATGATATGCAAAAAATGATCTTTGGACTGAGCTGAAGTCAAATTTCACCCTACCGCCAGAGGATGATCCGGAGAAGCCAGTTAAAGAGCAATTAATCAAGTCTTTTGCTCTTAAGAAGATGGAAGACCTATTCAGGAGGTGGAAGAAAAGACCTGAATAGGTTTGTCGATAAAAAAGAGACACCAGAATTCAAGGACAAATATGAGAAGATCAGAGATGACTGACCCGCATTTGTGGCCCACAAGACCTCGGAAAAGAGTAAGAAGATGTCGGCGACAAACAAGCAAAATGCTGCGAAGAAGAAGCATCACCATCGCACGGGGTCAGGTGGCTACCTCGTAGGCCGGGGCTGAGAATGATCTGCTTGATAAAGGGATCGAACCAGAGACAATGAACTGGCCAGACCGTTGCCGGACTTGGTTATTCGGGGCTGGCGGAACCTTGGACCCTGTATCAGGGAAGTGCATTTGGACGGACGAGCAATTGGAAATACCAGCCAAGAGGCTTCAGCACTATATCGATGCAGCGCAGCAAGGGATGTTTGTTCCACACAGAGAGAACGACGAGCTCACAATGGCCCTCGGGAATCCTGAGCACCCTGGACGGACACGAGGCACGCCAGGCTCCGTTCCGTGGAAGCCTAGGTTTCCAGACGCAGGCGGTTACAAATGCCAGGAGAGGAGGAAGAAAGTGCAGCAGACCCAACTGCAGGCGCTGCATGCAAGGGTACAAGCGATAGAGGAACGAGAAGCAAATCGCAGCAAACAAACTGCCGAAGCTTCCCCCGAAGCTACCCCGCCATCTCAGCGGAGAAGCAGCATGGCTTCCACCGAGCTGCTTCAGCCAGAGCATGTCTTGACGGCTCCTGCCAGCTATCCCGTGGATGCTATCACGGAGTCTCAAAATTGCCACCTTAAGACGCAATGGATGAATTTGAAGGTCAAGGCGGTTGTTGGCTCTGTTTTTCCTACTGAACCCGGCGCAACTTTTCACTGCCGGCAAATTCCAGAAGGATATGCTAGGGTGATGGTGGATGAAATAACGGAGGGATTTGAGGACCTCCAGCTTGACCACCCTACTGGTGAAGGGGAGACTCGGCTGGGTTCTGCTCTGAAGACTCCATGCCTATGGCGGAAGGAGCTCATCAACCTTCCCAACTGGACGCCTCCGCCTCCTCCTCCTCCTCCGGTGAGTCAGGGCACTCCGCCTCCTCCACCGCCTCCTCCTCCGGCGAGTGACGATCAGGGCACTCGGTCGGCTCCTTCTCCGGCGCGTGGTGGCACTCCGCCTCCTTCTCCGCCTGCGCCGGCGCGCCCGAGCAGCCAGTCTCCTCCTTCTCCGCCTCGTCAGCAAGGGCGGAAGAGACCCGCCGCCGCTCCGGCTTCTCCGGCGTGTCGTAGTCCTTCTCCTGCGCCTCGTAAGCAAGGAAAGAAGATAGCCGATCCGTCTACTCTACCGGCGTCTAGCAGTACAGCCAGAGGCGGGAGGAAATACAGATTCGGTCCTTCTGTGAAGACTCCAGAGAAGTTACCATACGAGATGACCCCGGAGGAGAACGCGAAGATCGCGCGAACCGAAGTGAAGGACTGGTTTGAAGGGTTGAAAGCACAGAGACATTCACCTCCGGAGGAGAAGGTAGATCCGGTGAAAGCGAAGCACACTCTGGCTGCCCTGAGAAAACCACCCAAGTCTTCGCCGAAAGGCAACTATGAGCGCATTATTGGAAAGGCATTTGTCGAAGCGGAGCGGTCGGGAAGTACTGTCAGTGATCAAAGGATGAAAGAACGACGAGCTGGGAAACAAATCGTGCCCCCCGCTCAAGGTGCCTAGCGACATCGTCGCTAATGATCCGAGGATGGTGCCCGGTTATAGCAATCTTGGAGATTACCTGCCCGACGATGTACATTATGATTTCTTGGAGGTGCAGATACACAGATACGAGTACGGGAAGCCTCTCGTCAAAGATGAAAGATCTCTAACAACGATGATGCGAAGATTCCATGATTGGTACATGAAAACCTGCAGAGAGTCTGGGGGAGGAATACTTTGTATCTGAGAGTTAAAAAGGAGCATGACCTCGTTGAAATTGAACTGTTGCATGTTCCATTTGAGGAGTTCTTTCAGTTTTTCAATCAATTGGCCCTCGATAAAGCAACGGTCACCTGCTACTGTCTGTAAGTAGTACTACTTCTGTCATTAAGTCTCTCTATATAGGTCAGCTCTTTCATTGCATGTATTTATAATTATCCTCACTATATTATGCAGATTGAAGATCGTCGAATTGAAGAAAAGACAAGTCGGTGATATTGGGTTCATTAACACAAATCTCATAGATGCAACTGAGGTTAAATTTCATGCCGAAGATACCGAGGCCAACTTGCTACGATCGTTGGTAATAAATGAAAACAAAGATATAATACTCTTTCCTTACAACTTCAAGTGAGTGTTACTGTCTTGTGCATATTCGGTTTCCCTTATATATTAGTCCAGGTTATAGTAATGTAATTGATGAGTTATGCATGCGTGCGCAGGTTCCACTATATTCTCCTAGAGATTAAGCTTGAGTAGGGAGTAGTAACTGTCTTAGACTCAAAACGAAAAGATCCCCAGGAGTATGCGGACATGACTCAAATGCTCGAGAAGTAAGTTAAATCGATCATTATCCACCATATCAGCAACTTTGTTCATTTCTGATATCAAGTAATTGTTTTCTTTGTCTGGCAGGGTTTGGAGAAAATTCACCAAAAAAGCTCCGGGACTGCCAAAGAACCTGGAATTTAGACACCCGAAAGTAAGTACTATAGTAGCATGTTCCGCGCATCTCCTAGTGATTCAAGCGCTAGTTTCATCAATATCATTTGGCATTCTTGCTTATCAGTTTGATTGACCTCTATTTCTTGTAAAGTGGTTATGGCAGGAACAAGGGAATGATTTCTGTGGATACTACGTTTGCGAGAACATCCGCCACACGAGCTGTGAGCGGGGCTACTCTGACGAACAATATGAAGTGCGTAAATAACAATATTAAATTTTTTATTTTATTATCATCATTTGTGTTGAGTTTCATTCATTCATATATATATGTATTGACCCCCTTCTTCAAATTAGATGTTTCGGATGCGGGATGAACTCCTAGCACCAGATCGCATGCGAGCAATTCAAGAGGAATTGGCGGCATTCTTTCTTGACCACGTGATCGCTGAAGACGGAGAATACTATGTGGACCCTGCTTCCATATATTAGGAGATTATATTTGTAAGAGATAATTATTGTATATATGTAGCCGGTAGTGTCGGATAGATAAACGAGAACTTGTTGTTCGACCAATTTCTTGGAGAAGGAGAGGTGGTCGATATCACTTCTCTCTGTATGCATATATGTTCATGACGATCTTCTGTTTCTTTCGTTTGCTTACTAGCTAGCTAGCGTGTCTAGTCCTCTCTATACGTATGTATAGTACGTACCGTCGACCAAGCACGGACATAAGAGAGGACACTTCTCTCTATTAATTAGCTAGCTAACACAATATATGAAACACCTAAATTAACCCCCAAAACCCCCAACCCCCCCCCTCCCTTAAAAAAACAAAAACCCCAGCCACAGAAATGCTGACGCGTGGATGCCTATTGGTCCCGGTTGGTGCCACCAACCGGGACCAAAGGCCCTCCTGCCTGGGCTCGGCACACAGGCCACATGGAGGCCCATCTGTCCCGGTTCTGGACTGAACCGGGACTAAAGGGCCAGGGCATTAGTAACGACCCTTTAGTCCCGGTTCAGGAACCGGGACAAAAGGCCCTTACCAATCGGAACAAATGGGTCGTTTTCTACTAGTGAGATCAAAGGCACAAGTTGATGATGGCCATATCATGTCACATATCATATTGATTGCATGTGATGCTTATCTTTTATGCATCTTATCTTGCTTTGATTGACGGTAGCATTAGAAGATGATCTCTCACTAAATTTCAAGATAAAAGTGTTCTCCCTGAGTATGCACCGTTGCCAAAGTTCGTCGTGCCCAGACACCACATGATGATCGGGTGTGATAAGCTCTACGTCCATCTACAACGGGTGCAAGCCAGTTTTGCACATGCAGAATACTCAGGTTAAACTTGACGAGCCTAGCATATGCAGATATGGCCTCGGAACACTGAGACCGAAAGGTCGAGCGTGAATCATATAGTAGATATGATCAACATAGTGATGTTCACCATTGAAAACTACTCCATTTCACGTGATGATCGGTTATGGTTTAGTTGATTTGGATCACGTGATCACTTAGAAGATTAGAGGGATGTCTATCTAAGTGGGAGTTCTTAAGTAATATGATTAATTGAACTTAAATTTATCATGAATTTAGTCCTGGTAGTATTAGCATATCTATGTTGTAGATCAATAGCTCGCGATGTTGCTCCCTATTTAATTTTATATGTTCCTAGAGAAAACTGAGTTGAAAGATGTTAGTAGCAATGATGCGGATTGGATCCGTGATCTGAGGACTATCCTCATTGCTGCACAGAAGAATTATGTCCTTGATGCACCGCTAGGTGACAGACCTATTGCAGGAGCAGATACAGACGTTATGAACGTTTGGCTAGCTCAATATGATGACTACTTGATAGTTTAGTGCACCATGCTTAACGGCTTAGAATCGAGACTTCAAAGACGTTTTGAACGTCATGGACCATATGAGATGTTCCAGGAGTTGAAGTTAATATTTCAAGCAAATACCCGAGTTGAGAGATATGAAGTCTCCAACAAGTTCTATTGCTAAAAGATGGAAAGGAATAGCTCAAGCAGTGAGCATGTGCTCAGATTTTCTGGGTACTACAATCGCTTGAATCAAGTGGGAGTTAATCTTCCAGATAAAATAGTGATTGACAGAATTCTCTAGTCACCATCACCAAGCTAGTAGAACTTCGTGATGAACTATAATATGCAAGGGAGAACGGAAACAATTCCCAGGCTCTTCGTGATGCTGAAATCGACAAAGGTAGAAATGAAGAAAAATATCAAGTGTTGATGGTTGACAAGACCACTAGTTTCAAGAAAAAGGCAAAGGGAAGAAGGGGAACTTCAAGAAGAACGGCAAGCAAGTTGCTGCTCAAGTGAAGAAGCCCAAGTGTGGACCTAAGTGATACGTCTCCAATGTATCTATATTTTTTGATTGCTCCATGCTACTTTATCTACTGTTTTAGGAAATATTGGGCTTCATTATCCACTTTTATATTATTTTTGGGACTAACCTATTAACCGGAGGCCCAACCCAGATTTGCTGTTTTATGCCTATTTCAGTATTTCGAGGAAAAGGAATATCAGACGGAGTCAAAACCGAATGAAATCAACTGGAGAAGTTATTTTTGGAAGGAAATCCACCTGATGGACTTGGACCCTACGTCAGAAGATCCACGAGGTGGTCAGGAGGGTGGAGGGCGCGCCCTCCCCCTGGGCGCGCCCCTGCCTCGTGGGGCCCCCGTAGCTCCACCGACGTTCTCCTTTCACCCATATATACCGTCGTACCCTAAAACTTCCAGAACAGAAGATAGATCGGGAGTTCCGCCGCCGCAAGCCTCCAGAGCCACGAAAAACCAATCGGGGCCCCTTTCCGGTACCCTGCCGGAGGGGGCATCCATCACCGGTGGCCATCTTCATCATCCCGGCGCTCTCCATGACGAGAAGGGAGTAGTTCACCCTCGGGGCTGAGGGTATGTACCAATAGCTATGTGTTTGATCTCTCTCTCTCATGTTCTCTCTCGTGTTCCCTCTATGGCACGATCTTGATGTATCCCGAGCTTCGCTATTGTAGTTGGATCTTATGATGTTTCTCCCCCTCTACTTTCTTGTGATGAATTGAGTTTCCCCTTTGAAGTTATCTGATCGGATTGAGTCTTTTATGAACACTTGATGTATGTCTTGGTGATCAACTTGCGGGTTTCGTGACATTGGGAACCTATGCATAGGGGTTGGCACATGTTCTTGATTCTCCGGTAGAAACTTTGGGGCATTCTTTGAAGTACTTTTATGTTGGTTGGATAAATCTGAGATTGTGTGATGCATATCGTATAATCATGCCCATGGATACTTGAGGTGACAATGGAGTATCTAGGTGACATTAGTGTTTTGGTTGATTTGTATTTTAAGGTGTTATTCTAGTACGAACTCTTTTATAGATTGATCCGAAAGAATAGCTTTGTGGTGGTTTCGTACCCGACCATAATCTCTACGTTTGTTCTCCGCTATTAGTGGCTTTGGAGTGACTCTTTGTTGCATGTTGAGGAATTGTTATATGATCTATCTATGTTATTATTGTTGAGAGAACTTACAGTAGTGAAAGTATGAACCCTAGGCCTTGTTTCCTACCATTGCAATACCGTTTACGCTCACTTTTACCACTTGTTACCTTGCTGTTTTTATATTTTCAGTTTACAAAAACCCATATCTACCATCTATTTTGCACTTGTACCACCTTCTCTTCGCCGAACTAGTGCACCTATACAATTTACCATTGTATTGGGTGTGTTGGGGACACAAGAGACTTTTTGTTATTTGGTTGCAAGGTTGTTTGAGAGAGACCATCTTCCTCCTACGCCTCTCGCGGATTGATAAACCTTAGGTCATCCACTTGAGGGAAATTTGCTACTGTCCTACAAACCTATGCACTTGCAGGCCCAACAACATCTACAAGAAGAAGATTGTGTAGTAGACATCACTAAGCCTGAGACTAAGTGCTTCTACAGCAAAGGGACTGGTCACTGGAAGCAGAACTACCCCAAGTATTTGGCGGATAAGAAGGATGGCAAATAGAACAAAAGTATATATTTGATATACATGATATTGATGTGTACTTTACTAGTGTTTATAGCAACCCCTCAGTATTTGATACTAGTTCAGTTGCTAAGAGTAGTAACTCGAAACGGGAGTTGCAGAATGAACAAAGACTAGTTAAGGGTGAAGTGACGATGTGTATTGGAAGTGGTTCCAAGATTGATATGATCATCATCGCACACTCCCTATACTTTCGAGATTAGTGTTGAACCTAAAATAAATGTTATTTAGTGTTTGCGTTGAGCATGAATATGATTGGATCATGTTTATTGCAATACGGTTATTCATGTAAGTTAGAGAATAATTATTGTTCTGTTTACATGAATAAAACCTTCTATGGTCATACACACCAATGAAAATGGTTTGTTGGATCTCGATCGTGGTGATACACATATTCATAATATTGAAGCCAAAAGATGCAAAGTTAATAGTGATAGTGCAACTTATTTGTGGCACTGCCGTTTAAGTCATATTGGTGTAAAGCGCATGAAGAAACTCCATGCTGATGGGCTTTTGGAATCACTTGATGCTTGCGAACCATGCCTCATGGGCAAGATGACTAAGACTCTGTTCTCCGGAACAATGGAGCGAGCAACTGACTTATTGAAAATAATACATACTGATGTATGCGGTCCGATGAGTGTTAAGGCTCACGGCAAGTATCGTTATTTTATAACCTTCACATATGATTTGAGCAGATATGGGTATATCTACTTGATGAAACACAAGTCTGAAACATTTGAAAAGTTCAAAGAATTTCAGAGTGAAGTGGAGAATCATCGTAACAAGAAAATAAAAGTTTCTACGATATGATCGCAGAGGTAAAATATTTGAGTTACGAGTTTGGCCTTCAGTTAAAACAATGTGAAATAGTTTCACTACTCACGCCACCTGGAACACCACAGTGTAATGGTGTGTCCGTACGTCATAACCGTACTTTATTAGATATGGTGCGATCTATGATGTCTCTTACCGATCTACCACTATCGTTTTGGGGTTATGCATTAGAGACAGCTGCATTCACGTTAAATAGGGCACCATCTAAATCTGTTGAGACGACACCATATGAACTATGGTTTGGTAAGAAACCTAAGCTATCGTTTCTTAAAGTTTGAGGTTGCAATGCTTATGTGAAAAAGTTTCAACCTGATAAGCTCAAACCCAAATCGGAGAAGTGCGTCTTCATAGAATACCCAAAAGAAAATGTTGGGTACACCTTCTATCACAGATCCAAAGGCAAGATATTCGTTGCTGAGAATGGATCCTTTCTAGAGAAGAAGTTTCTCTCGAAAGAAGTGAGTGGGAGGAAAATAGAACTTGATGAGGTAACTGTACCTGCTCCCTTATTGGAAAGTAGTTCATCACAGAAATCTGTTCCTGTGACTACTACACCAATTAGTGAGGAAGCTAATGATGATGATCCTGTAACTTTAGATCAAGTTACTACCGAACCTCGTAGGTAAACCAGAGTGAGATCCGCACCAAAGTGGTACGGTAAATCCTGTTCTGGAGGTCATGTTACTTGACCATGATGAACCTACGAACTATGAGGAAGCGATGATGATCCCAGATACCGCGAAATGGCTTGAGGCCATGAAATCTGAGATGAGATCCATGTATGAGAACAAAGTATGGACTTTGGTTGACTTGCCCAATGATCAAGCGAGCCATTGAGATTAAATGGATCTTCAAGAGGAAGACGGACGCTGATAGTAGTGTTACTATCTACAAAGCTAGAATTGTCGCAAAAGGTTTTCGACAAGTTCAAGGTGTTGACTACGATGAGAGTTTCTCACTCGTATCTATGCTTAAGTCTGTCTGAATAATGTTAGCAATTGCCGCATTTTATGAAATCTGGCAAATGGATAAACAAAACTGCATTCCTTAATGGATTTATTAAAGAAGAGTTGTATATGATGCATCCAGAAGGTTTTGTCAATCCTAAAGGTGCTAACAAAATATGCAAGCTCCAGCGATCCATCTATGGACTGGTGCAAGCATCTCAGAGTTGGAATATACGCTTTGATAAGTTGCTCAAAGGATATAGTTTTATACAGACTTGCGGTGAAGTCTGTATTTACAAGAAAGTGAGTGGGAGCACTACAATATTTCTGATAAGTATATGTGAATGACATATTATTGATCGGAAATAATGTAGAATTATTATGCAAAGCATAAAGGAGTGTTTGAAAGGAGTTCTTCAAAGAAAGATCTTGGTGAAGCTGCTTACATATTGAGTATCAAGATCTATAGAGATAGATCAAGACGCTTGATAAGTTTTTCAACGAGTACATACATTGACAAGATTTTGAAGTAGTTCAAAATGGAACAGTCAAAGAAAGAGTTCTTGCCTGTGTTACAAGGTGTGAAATTGAGTAAGACTCAAAGCCCGACCACGGCAGAAGATAGAAAGAGAATGAAAGTCATTCCCTATGCTTTGGCCATATGTTCTATAAAGTATGCCATGCTGTGTACCAGGTACTTGTTGGGTTGGCGTATTTTGAGATTAGGATTTGTCACTCCGATTGTCGGAGAGGTATCTCTGAGACCACTCGGTAATGCACATCACTATAAGCCTTGCAAGCATTGCACTAATGAGTTAGTTGCGGGATGATGTATTACAAAACGAATAAAGAGACTTACCGGTAACAAGATTGAACTAGGTATTGAGATACCGACGATCGAATCTCGGGCAAGTAACATACCAATGACAAAGGGAACAACGTATGTTGTTATGCGGTCTGACCGATAAAGATCTTCGTAGAATATGTGGGAGCCAATATGAGCATCCAGGTTCCACTATTTTTTATTGACCGGAGACGTGTCTCGGTCATGTCTACATAGTTCTCGAACCCGTAGGGTCCGCACGCTTAAAATTCGATGATGATTTGTATTATGAGTTATGTGATTTGATGTACCGAAGGTAGTCCGGAGTCCCGGATGATATCGGGGACATGATGAGGAGTCTCGAAATGGTCGAGACGTAAAGATTGATATATTGGACGACTATATCCGGACATCGGAAAAGTTCCAAGTGATTCGGGTATTTATCGGAGTACCGGAGAGTTACGGGAATTCGCCGGGGAGTATATGTGCCTTATTGGGCTTTAGGGGAAAGAGAGAAGGGAGGCTGCGCGCCCCCCAAGGCCTAGTCCGAACTGGACTAGGGGGAAGGGCTGCGCCCCCTCCTTCCTTCTCTTCTTTCTTCCCTTTCCTTGACTCCTACTCCTACTACATGGAAGGGGGGAATCCTACTCGCGGTGGGAGTAGGACTCCTCCAGGGCGCGCCATAGCTAGGCCAGCCCTCCCCCCTCCTCCACTCCTTTATATACATGGCCAGGGGACACCCCATAGACACAACAATTGATTTGATCTTTTTAGCCGTGTGCGGTGCCCCCCTCCACCATAGTCCACCTCGATAATACTGTAGCGGTGCTTAGGCGAAGCCCTGCGTCGGTAGAACGTCATCATCGTCACCACGCCGTCGTGCTGACGAAACTCTCCCTCAACACTCAGCTGGATCGGAGTTCGAGGGACGTCATCGGGCTGAACGTGTGCTGAACTTGGAGGTGTCGTGCGTTCGGTACTTGGATCGGTCGGATCGTGAAGACGTACGACTACATCAACCGTGTTGTGCTAACGCTTCCGCTTTCGGTCTACGAGGGTACGTGGATCTCCCCTCTTGTTGCTATGCATCACCATGATCTTGTGTGTGCGTAGGATTTTTTTTGAAATTACTACGTTCCCCAACAGGATCTACTCGACTGGGTTACTTTTTTTTAGAAAGAAGGTAGGCTGCACCCAAAGGTGCACACATCCATTTTTATTAACTTATTCAAAGTGTCCGATCAAACAAATACAAGAATCCACCCAAAGCCATATATTTGACGACCTCTGTCAGTTATACCATCTTGATGAAGTGTCTGACCTCGTGCCAAAGCACCATCTAATCCGGTGGCCTGCCCAAACCACCCACCGACTAATCGAGAGTACCAACCGGTTGTAATAGACGCTCAACGCGCATCGCATGCGCACACTCTAGGCTCTGCCGCCGCCATCTTCTGTTGTCCCATCTTCGGGAGGGATCAATGCACCGACCTTGCCAAACCTCTCTGCCGTCGACGCCAGACAACGCCACCGTCCTATGCGCGTACATCATCATGCATCGGACCCTGGAACGCCGAGACTCCATGTCATCGATGCGTGATAGGAGACGTTGCTCCATTGCAGTAGGCGTCCACTGGTCTTTCGAGCCTATGCACACCTCCAAAAATAACGCCCCAAGGGGAGAACGATAGAAGAATGCCGCCATCATCCGATCGACTAATCTAAGATTTACCTAGGAGGTAGTGGATAGAGGTCATGAACTTCTCCACGGCCTTCAGGAAGGAGACGGCACAGAAAAACGCCGCCATCGCCGGCCTTGGCACCTAGCCGATAGCAGGGCTTTCACCCGAATCTACTCGATGAACCTTCATCCATCATGGTGTGCATCTGATCTCGACTACCCTCAGCACCTCAGCATTGCCGGTGCTCCAGCCACCACCACATCAGCTCACGCCTCCACTCCCTGGCCAGATGCGCCTGGCACCCCTGCCACGGAGCCGGATCCCCTGACGTACGGCCACCTGACGTTGGGCCACTGACGCGTGGGTCCGGGTCCACACGTCAGCGAGTGCGCCGTACGTCAGAGGAGCTGCGTCCCCCTGCCACACCTTGACCACGTAGTAACTCGATTGGGTTACTACACGTAGGTGCGCGTTTTTATGACACTAATGTGGGTTGGCAGAGAAACCAAAGCTAAGCAACGGGGAACATGCCAAATTGATTATGATTTACTTTGACCTTCATGAGGTTCAATTCAACCGTGGGTGTTACAAATGAAGACGAGTTGCAAGGTGATCACAGGCATGAGTACGTAGCACATTTGGGTCGTATGTGTATATCCAGGAAACTTATTTCTAGTTTGGGCATCTTCGACGCCAACCCTCAAATTTGCTTCGACATCGGTTCACGGCGTAGATACTGAGGCCGCTATCCAATGTTGCCCGCATATGTTTCATCAACTATTTGAACGACATGGACGAAATTCATGCAAACCACGCGGATTTTTATATAAACCGGAAGAGATGCGTGCAAACATAACAGGTTTGATATAAACCGGACTAAATTCATTACATTTCAAAGATACTTCAACTAAAGGGGGAGCTCGTCCGACCGTGAAGGTATAATTTGGACATACTTTTATTCCAAACCTAATCTGAATGGTCATCGGCGTCCATTTCCCATGTCCGGCCATGAGCCCCGAGAACTGAACCTCCGACACTTGCCTTCGCCTTCTCCAGTTCTGCCTCGGTGCTCTCCAGCTCTACCTCTGCAGCCTCCGCCACTGCAACTTGAGCCACTAATTGGCCGGCGATCATCAGTCTGCCAAGCTTGGCTTCAGGAGGAGGGGAAGAGTGGTGGCCTTGCTGGGACGCGAGCGACGACGACCTACCATGCACTACTCTTCTTCGCTGCCGGCGGCACCCGCAAACATGACAGCTACATGGTCGTGGTGGTGGGAAGGGGCCTTGGCGATGTCCTCTTCGTCGGTCTTGCCTCACACCTCATCCGCCGCCTTGTCGAACTCCTTGTAGGCGACCTCTACTTCCGCTTGACGCTGCCCGTACAGCAACCGGTCGAGGCGGATCTCGCGGGCAGTGTGGTAGGACTCGAGCATCGCCGCCTGCTCCGTCATGTCCGCGTCCGACGCTCGCCTTGCCGGCGACGAGCTACTCCCCCGCCTACTGGTGCTCCTGGAGGAGCTGGGGGTTGTAGGCCGCGTCGGCCTGCACCTCCCAGAATTGCTCCTTCCGCATCATGTCCATGTAATGGGCATGGACCTCGCTGATGGTCATGGTACAATGCACCGGCGAGGGTGGCGCCGGCTCGTCCTCGACCGTGTCCTCCATTGGGACGTCGTCGGCCTCCGGCCGCCTGCTGGCCTGCCATCCGACAGCAATTGCGGCCATCTCGTTCTTTTACTCCGATGACAATCTGTCCTAGAGAGTTTTAGAGTGCGAGGAGGTCATGGTGGGGGTGGTGCGGAGAGGCGAAAGTGACCGTAGGCGTATGACTGCGACTATGGCCGGGGCTGCAGTTTATATATCGGACGAATGACAATGGTGGGCGGCACACGGACGGGCGGGTGACACCGGAATAGGTTCCTCGGCAACCGCGTGCCATTAATGTGGGCGGAAGATGGACGGACGGACATCTATGGTGTCGTTTGAATGCGGAGCAGTCGCCCGCCACGGAAAGCCTGCCTCGGAAAGCGGCGCGGGTGGCGCTCTCTCAGCCAGTTCACCGCTTCAATACCGACGCTAGTGAGAGGCCACGTCCACTTTGACCAGGCATGAATGTGACAATGATGCTCTAGAGCGGCGCTGACCGTTTTGGGCGTGAAGTGCGCGCGGTCGAGGGAGGGGATTTGGATGGGCAAGGCGGTAAGGAGCGGACATGGCTGCGGTCTGGATGCCCGTAAAGCCCCCTAGTTTGTCTCCGGTTTGTGGAAAAAAGCACATCCAGACCGCTCGGCGGTGCGATACAGGCCCGCGTTAGATGACACAACGCGCCCGAACAGCATGATCCGGACATGTGCGGGTGGTTTGAGAATCGGCGTTGGAGATGCTCTTTGTTTATATCAAATAGGGAGATCTTATTTTTCCGATAAACTTGCACACTTTATATAGACAATGTCCATGAGGAAGCTACTACATATATATAACCATCGAGTAAACAAACAAGCATTGCTTTTTTTTAAATAAACTTCAATTTTATGGCAGTACATAAAATACCAGAGATACTAAGAATTATAACGGGGTATGTGGATGACCTTGCGATGACTACAAAGCACAAGACGAACTGACGAAGGCGCGGTGCTGTCATCGGTCCTCAAGGTTCAGAAACGTGGATGCTTGCCCCATCCTCAAGCTGCAAGTCCGCCGGCGTCTCGTCTCCTACAAGACGTCTGCCGTCCAACTCAAAAACAGCTCCAAACTTTCGCGCCGTCGAGCAGTAGAAAGACATCAAGCCCTTGAGCTCGTCGGTCCTCCGCACGGTGCAGGCGAAGCTGCGCGATTCCTCGCAGCTCTCCTTGAGCACGGGGGTGACGAGCGTGTGCGGCTTGACCACCGGGACGAAGTCGACGACGTCGCCGTCCTTCATGTCGAACTCCACCGGCACCTGCTGCCGGGGAAACACAATCTGCGTGCCGCGGTACTCGAAAACCCCTGAGCCGCGCTCGACGACGGGCGCCATGGTGTTGTAGTAGAAGTCGACGAGAACCTGCAGGTTGTCGGTTTTCCTCATGGTGCGCGTGAGCCTGCGGCCCGCCTCGTCCTTGACGACGAGGGTGACGAACTGACTGTACGGCGTCGTCGATTTGGAGAACCTCCGCCAATCCCACGGAATCGACATTGCCTGGCCGGTGTAGTAGTCCTCGGCGTCGATCCCTGCTAGCTAGGCGCCGGTCGGCTCCGGTGATCACTGGTTTCAGGGCTTGGGCAGGTGGGAGTTGTGCGTGCAACTCTTCATATATACGGAAAACAGTTCGTCCCGTTCTTTTCTGTGTCTCCGGTTCGATTTAGAACACATAAACGGCCACGACCCAAACTTTTTTTTAACTGAACAACACACGGCTTTTTTCGTATATACGTATAAGCAAGCACTTATACGGCTGGGCATCGCGTACGTACGTAACCAGCTCTCCGCTCCAACTGTACGGCCCGCACGTCCCGTGTCAAGTTTTCGTTGATCAAGCGCAGTCAGGGTCCCAAGGAGAACGCATGGTTTGAAAGACGATGTTTTATAAAACCCTAATCTTGGTGCAACTGAAACCTAGCCTCACTCTTGTGATTATATTACGCCTATATGGGAACTATCCTAAGTTAGAACATGGGGTATGCGGAAATCCGTTGGTGCTCCTGGGAGCGCGCGCTCCTGCATGCGAAAATATTTTTTGAAATGCCAAAAAATATTCAACAAAAAATTTATGTGTTCTTTATCACATCCAAATACTACATACAAATTTATAGGAAAAAAGATTACAAAATCAATAGCTCCCCGGACGCCCTATGCACCATTGGATCAGGGGCGCGAATCTTACAGATGGGGAGGGGACAGGTCAGCGAACAAAATCGTTCGGGACGAGGACTTGTCGCTGCGAACGCTTTTTCCTCCTCGCCGCACTCTCTTTCTCTTCCTTATCCATTCTTCCTACCTCACCCGCACCACTCCTCCTCAGCCCCGATAGCTAAGGCACCGCCGCTCGCCGGAGCTCCCCTCAAGCTCCCAAGCCAGGGCCGCCGGCCCTCTACATCGTCGCCGGATTTTCGGCGCCTCCCCAACTCTCCACCGCGAACAGATCTGCATCCCGTGCGCCATCGCCAGCCCAAGCGGCGGCGCCCTGCCGCGAGGACCAGAGGGCGACTCCGCACCCACCTGAGGAAAGCTGCTGCTGGCCGGCAGTGAGGCTGACCCGCACATATCCCGTGCGCCTTCGCTGGCCCATGTCCGGGGAGGCGAGCTTCGCGTCGGCCCAAGCAGCGGCCCCCAGCGTGAGGCCCGGCGGGCGAGGATGCGCCGACCTGAGCAAAGCTGCTGCTGGCCGGCGGTGAGGCTGATCCATTCTGGCCTCGCCGACCTCGCATCCGCCTTCCGCCGCGTCGCCCGGTGCCAGGCGGGCTCCCGGCGCATCTTCCTTTGTCTCACTGTCGCCTCCCTACTCGGCAGGCTCGCCCGTGACCGCTCGCAAAATTGATGTTGTAATTGTATGCTTGGTCATGTAAGTTGCCATGGCAAAATACTTTATGGTACATACATCGTAATAAAAGTTGCCATCGTTTTTTCATACAGTAAATGATGTATATGGCAATTAAGCATTATTGTGTGGGAAATTCATGGAATTCATTCATAACTTGCCAGAGAGGGGGATTCGCCATCCACGGGTTCGGCGGCGACGGTCTCCTCCCTACCTGCATCCGCGAGAGAGGCCACGACAGCTCGCCGACGGCGGGCCTCGAGGTGGCCGAGCGAAAAGCGGCGGTGCTCGGGGTCTTGGGAGCTCCTCACCACCACGGCCATGGTAGCGGCAACAACAGCCAAGACCATGGTCACGCCAAGCAGTAGCAGCCGTTCAGGTTCGTCCCGGGGTGCTTTACTCCCTGCAATTTTTGACGCAGTTTTTGCTCCAGCTCATGACAAACTACGTGTTGTGATGCTAATCGATCACATTTGTATGTCCATTTTTATCTGTACACCCACTGCAAAAACTATGCGATGTAATGCTAATCTTGACCAGATTTTGATGCATTTTTTTCACAAATAATTCATGGCAAATTATGTGATGCGATGCAAATGGAACCAAAACTCGTATGTGTAAATTGTTACAGTAATCTGTGTACCTTACACTACTTTTCTTGTGTTTTGCACTGATATGTGGGTTGCTCAAATTTTGAAGCAGCTTGGACGTTACCATCAGTTTCTAGTTCACTTTGGCATGTCTCAAATTCTGCAATATTTTTGCTAGCTGATTTTCTGACTCAAGTTGTGATAAATTAGTAAGTTTGCTATGTACTGAAGTTAGTTTAGTTTCATGTGTACCCGAGGTTCTGCTTGAAATAGTTACCATTGTATTAGACATATATTTGCCATCGTATTTAGCACGATATTCCTCGAGAATAGACACAATTACCACAACTCTGATGTATATTTTTTGCCTCCAAAGTTGCCATGCCTCACTATACAATTTTTCTTAAATTTACCGTCTCACTGTACATTTTTTCTTAAATTTTCCTGGAAGATGGCAAATATAGTTATGGAATCGTGGCACATTTAGTTCTCGGATTATGAAAAAATCATTGCTTTCTTGCCCTGGCAACTTTTGATTTTGGATCATTGTGCGGTTTTACTGTTTTCAAACATGGCAACTAATCGTACACTTTCTGCCATGTAAACATCAAAATTTTAGTTAATTCATCATGGCAAATTTAGTTTGCTCATCATAGCAAATTTGCTTCCCTGGAAGATGGCAAATATAGTTATCGAAGCATGGCAAATTTAGTTCTCGAATCATGGCAAATTCATTGCTTTCTTGCCATGGAAATTTTTTGATTTTTAAAATTGTCACTATACTTCTTGAAATTTTCAAAAACAACATAAAATGGAAAATATTGCGATGGCATGTTATGCTAATTATTTCACCTTTATCAACATGGCAAATTTACCTAAATCTTCATGACAATTTTTTAACATTTATTGCCATCGCAAGTTTTATTATTTATTTGCCATGTCAAATTTACCTTTTATTGACACGGTAAATTTACCTAACTACCCATGACAATATTTAACTTTTATTGCCATGGAAAGTTTTACTATTTATTTGACTTTTTATTAACATGGAAAATTTACCTAAATCCCCATGGCAATATTGAACTTTTATTGCCATGTCAAGTTTTACTATTTTTTTGCCATGTCTAATATATCTTCATTAACACGGCAAATTTACCTAAATCTACATGGCAATATTTAACTTTTATTGCCATGGCAAGTTTTACTTTTTTTATTTGCCTTATTAACATGGCAATTTTACCTAAATCCCCATGGCAATATTTAACCTTTATTGCCATGGAAAGTTTACTTTTTATTTTGCCATGGCTAATTTACCTTTGTTAACATGGCAAATTTATCTAAATTCCCATGGCAATTTTTAACTTTTATTGCCATGGCAAGATTTACTATTTTATTTGACCTATATTAACATGGTGAATTTATCTATATTAACACGGTGCATTTTTTGTTTTTTGCTTCACATGATGGCGAATTTATATAATAAAAGCATATAGATTTTAGTCCATATTTCTTGTCATCATGGTACCGATGCAAACTGCCATGAACTTTTTATTTCTGTTTTGTGCCATTTCACAAAAAAGATCTTTTTTTACCTTGGCAAAATTTGTTTATATTGATGATGGCAATTTTTGCTTTGAAACCATTGGCATTTTTTAGTAGTATCTTGTTTTTTCAAAAAAGTTATCTATCATGACATTTCTTTTTGGACTTTTTCGGTGATGGCAAGTTCATATGTGTCCCCACTGCACATTTTTGCCATGTTTTTGATTGGTAAACAACAATAATTGCCATGGAAAATTCATACATTTTGACATCTTTGCAAGGAAGATCTTTATGGTTCATTCATCTTATAGTGGTAGAGATCTCATGGTTCATTCATGAATTTTTATTTTTGGAGCATTTGTGATTATTTTTCAGTGCATGGCAAAATCTGGCCTTTTTTTGAGTGGAGCAAAATCTGGCCTTTATTAGTTACGCCCAATAGTGGGCTTTTTTATTCACAGTAAAAATTGGTGCAAACTGGGCTTTTGTTTCTTTTTCTTGTTTCACAACAAAAAGGCATGTAGGCCGATGAGGTAGGGTGTTCGGGCTGGATGATTCTCGTCCCGAACGCATGCGTTCGATCGATGCCTCCCACGGGACCGAACGAATTGTTCGGTCTGGGGCTCCCCCAGACTGAACGTTCGGCAGTTATCGGGGTCCAAAGATTAAAAAATTTGGCCTGTGAAAAGAAAAACAAAATAGACACCAAATCTAACCCCAAAATGTCATCCTAAATTAATTTTTTTTCACCGGCGAAACACCGCTGCTTTGTTTCGCATGAAATTTTTTAAGGATGCATGCGATACCAACACAAACATCTACAAATATTTTTTGAAAACATTTACTATATTTTTTTGTTTACTATTCACGCGGGAGCGCGCGCTCTCGGGAGCCAAAACGCCATTCTCGGGGGGTATGGCTGGAACCGTGCAAGTAAACATGATTATACATGGGGACGGGTCGAGCTTGCAAAAGCCCGATCTTGGCCTGAAGCCCGAAATTAACTCTTTTTCTGAAGACTGAGCCAGGCCCAAAAAGTTGACTGAAGCCCGACAGCTTGACACAAATGATGTTGTTAAGTCTCCACATATGTAAGCCCGACCTGAATACCAGGAAAATATAATCCCAAGCCAGGGCCGAATAATTTTTTGGGCTGTAAACTGAAGCCCGAGCCTTGCTCGAAAGTCAAGCCGACCCAACATGACCGAGGGGCCCAATGCAGGACTTTTGGGCCTGGCATTACGAGAAATCAGGACAGTTCTCTGTCCGTTCTGCTTACCGGATGTTATAAAAATGAAGCCTCTTCGTCGACGGGAACGTCTCCTCCCACTGAAAGCGCATCACCGGAAGTCCTGAAATAAATCCAGGAATAATGCGATCATCAGGACTTGAACCCTGGTGGGCTGAGGATACCACTATCCCTCGAACAATCCAACTAAAGCCCCAAAGGAATGGATGGTTCGCTAGTGTTGGTATGTATGGGATAGTTACGTACTAGGTAGGGCTGAAATTAAGCTATCATTCTTTTTGGGAAAGAAATGAGGCTACCTTACCTGTGTCTGTCTTCTCTTTGTGAGGGTGATGGAATTATGTGTACATACTACCAGTAGCCAAAAGCATGTGTTCGAACAGTAGTCGGTTGTGGTGGGATTTGTTTCGTGGCAACAAGTTTTTTTTTTGAATCATTCCTTTTTTAGGTAACTTAGAATCATTCTTTTTTTTTGTGTTAACGTGTAGGTATGATGCAAAAAAAATGGGCCAGGAGCATTTTTTGGTCGATTTTGGGCTGGGTGGAGTATCTTTTTTTTCTCGACTTATGTCTGCTCGATCGAGTTGACACCAACCCCTCAATTCAATGCCTTAACCGTTGTTTACAGGTGTTCTCGCAATCTGGCGCACACCCCCTTCCACCTCGGGCTCACCTCATATAACATTTTTTTTCTTATTCGCAAAACATGTCACGCATGAGGCACGCCAGATTACGACCAGTCCATGTAGTTTTTTATTCTCAGCGGTTTTGTAATTTCTAGAAGGTTCCAACGGTGTTCTGGGAGCAGTTTTCCCCTGTTTTTTTTTCAGGATGAGTTTTGTACCATTTTCAAATTTGTCAATTTTCTATCTAAATCTGCAAAATTTTCCAAAATTCTTGAATCTTTTTCAAATTTATGATATTTTTTAAGTTCGTATTTTTTATTTTTTTTAACTTTTATCCAATTCATGAGCTTTTTAAAAAAATTGTGAAATTTCAAATTCATGAATTTTTCCCATTTTCATAAACTTTTTCCAAATTTATGATTTTTAAAAAAAAATCCATGAACTAGAAGCATAACACAGACAAGCAAAAAAGAGAGGCCAGCATGTTGAGTTGAGCGAGCGAACAAACTAGGAAGTTTAGCGAGGGAGCGGAGCTTAATGGGCCGCGGCCAACTACCGTTGGCGTGAGCACCAAGTTGTGGTTTCGGCGCTATAGGTGCTAACGAGGATGTCTCTGAGTCTACAAGAACGACATATGTGCGCGTCATTTGATCCAATGGAATTATTTCTTGGACGAGTCTACGCAGCGGCCGGCCTAAATTTTTTTTTTTACCTGAAATCTCTTCCTGATCGGAAGGCTCTTGCGCCAGGTGCCACAACCGCGAACCGTCTGGCGTTTAGCGGCCAGCTCCTCGCTGTCGCTGACCGCCGAGCCCTCATCCGCTTCATCGCGCTCGCCGGCGCCCCCGGCTACGGCCTGTTCGCATCCCCGCTCCTCGCCGCCCGTCGGCTCCGAGCTCCACCTCTCCGTCTTCGAGCACTTCCTCTTCTCCTGTCTCCTTCTCCGATCCCGCCGCCTCCGCCTACGCCCCGATCCACAAATCGCGCCCCGCATCCAGTCCTGGGTCTCCACCCTCGCGCCCACTGCCGGCGGCACACGCAAGCCGGGGCAAAAATCGGAGCTCTGTCTGTATCTCGAGCTGTTGTACGCCTGCCTTAGGGAGTTCGTGCCGACTGTGTGCAAGCCGTTGCGCCGGCTCACTGGCACCCTCCCCCAGCGACCGATGCCGCCGACCCTTTCGCCCCCGCTGAGTTCTTCCTCCACATGCTCGTCGGGGTGGACTTCTGGCCGCTGCCCGTGCAGACGTACCGTGTCTTCGTACTCAAGCTGCCCTCCCGTGCTCGAGTTGAGCGAGCAGTCAAGCTGCTCGTCGATGACGAGTCGTCATGTACCTGAAGAGACTGCTGTGTTGGTGGTCCTGCACGCATGGTGTTTGAAGAAATGGCAGTGAGGAATGTGGTCTGCGATAGCGAGGCTTGATTCTGGAATCCCATGATACAGAGGCCTATGCATGAAGCGATGGTGTCCCTAACCAAAGCAACTAGGACCCTCTTTGGTAAACCTCGGGGAGAAACAACTCTCACACACCTGCAGCTTAAGCTCATTCATAAGATTGATAGAAAACAATCAAGGAAATTACTTTGGTTAGAACATAGTTGGCTATGGTAGTAGTTCAAGTTGGATTTAACCCTTAGGAAGTTGCACAACACGGTGGTACTAAGTTTGCTAGATGATGTTTTCTTAAGTTAATCTATTTTTTCTAGTCATTTTTTTGTTGGCATCCGCAACAGTTGTAGTTGCACACATAGTAGTTCTCAGTTGGATATGATCATTGAAAAATTGCACAACACGGCGACACTAAGTTTGCTGGATGATATTTATTCTTAAGTTAATCTATTTTTTCTAGTCACTTTTTTTGTTGGCATCCGCAGCAGTTGTAGTTGCACACATAGTAGTTCTCAGTTGGATATGATCATTGAAAAGTTGCACAACACGGCGACACTAAATTTGCTAGATGATGTTTATTCTTAAGTTAATCTATTTTTTCTAGTCACTTTTTATGTTGGCATCCGTAGTAGTTGTAGTTGCACACATAGTATTTCTCAGTTGGATATGCTCATTGGAAAATTGCACAACATTGCGATACTAAGTTTGCTAGATGATATTTTTTTCTTAACTTAATCTATTTTTTCTAGTCATTTTTTTGTTGGCACCCGCAGTAGTTGTAGTTGCACATATAATAGTTTTTAGTTGGATATAATAATTGGGAAGTTGCACGATGATTCTAAGTTTGATAGATGATGTTTTTATTAAGTTAATCTATTTTCCTATTCACTCTTTTGTTGGAATCTGCAATAGTTCTAATTGCACACATAGTAATTCTCGGTTAGATAAGAAACTTTCAAAGTTACAAAACGGAGTGTTTTCAGAAAATATACTCAAAATAGACCCTTACAATCATTTGAACCCCACCAATCACCCCCTTTTCCTCTTTTCCTTTGCCTATCGTTTTCCCCATAGATCCCATCGCGATGGAACTTGAGGCTACAACGAGCTCGCCCGCCCTCCTCGACCGTGTCCATCACGAGCATGTCGCTCCGCCTCGGCCGCTCCCAAGCGCACCTCCACCTGCGCTCGTCCACCTCGATCGCGGGCATATTGATGGAAGTAGCTGCCACCACGAGCCCGCATGCCCGTCCGCCTCAGCCATGGCCATCTCGCCGGCAGTGGCGCTAGGAAGGAAGAGTAGGTCGCATTTTGCTCCCTACCAGGGCCGTTGTCTGCCTCGACCGCGACCATCTTGCCGCCACCCCGTATGGCGCCGCCCATGCTCCATTCTCATCATGCTTGACCACAGGTGTCGTAATCTTCGGTTGTTCAAGCTTTGATCAACGATTGAGACGGGGAATCGAACCTCCCCATGAAGAATCAAAGATTGAAGGCGGCTCAATTGGATATGATCATTGGAAAGTTTCACACACAGCGATACTAAGTTGGCTAGATGACATGTCATGCTGGCATTGAATGTTTGGTACCTTAAATATTGTTCATGTATCACTCTTTCGTATTTGAATGATATTAGCTTTTTTTAGCAACAAATTGATTTAGTTTGCATCAAAGTTTTTCTCTCTAATAGGGGCAAACACATTTCATGATTAAGCAGAAGAAGTTGCACAATCATGCTTCTAAAGTCGCCCATGGACTGTCAAGCAGTTGGCTGGTGTAGCTGCTGAAGTTGCACATCCTACTGGTAGGGGTAGTTGGGGCTGGAGTGTCCACAGGTAGGGAAGAAAGCCGGACATCAACTGTGACTGTTGGGCCATGGCAGCAGATGAAGTTGTATATCTCACACGATAAGGGGTAGTTAAAAATGGTGTAATCCGCACATCCGCGGAATAGGGGAAAGTTGCGCATCGACTACTAAGCAGTTGGCCAGGACAGCAGACGAAGTTGCACAACGACTGGTAGGCAATTGGCCGGGCAGCAGAGGAAGTTGCACAACGGCTGGTAGGCAGTTGGCCGGGCAGCAGACGAAGTTGCACACCATTGGGTAGGAAGTTGGCTGGGCAGCAGATGAAGTTGCAAATCTCAATGGCAAGGGTTGTTGAGGTGGTCAAACACTCTCACCAGCATAATAGCTCACGTGTGACTGTGGGAGTGGCATACGCGCATCACCATAGTCGCACACACAGGATCATGGAGCGATACACTCTTGTTGGCGCATTCGCACACGCGTATCTAACTAAGAACGATTATGTGTGCAATTAGAACTACTATAAATGCCAACAAAAATGATCACCGTGTGTGCAACTTCCCAATGATCATATCCAATTGAAAACAACTATGTGTGCAACTAGAACTACTATAGATGCCAACAAAAAATGATCTTCATGTATGCAACTTCCCAATGATCGTATCCAATTGAAAACAACTATGTGTGCAACTAGAACTACTATAGATGGCAACAAAAAATGATCGTCATATGTGCAACATCCCAATGATCGTATCCAACTAAGAACGATTATGTGTACAATTAGAACTACTATAGATGCCAACAAAAATGATCACCGTGTGTGCAACTTCCCAACGATCATATCCAATTGAAAACAACTATGTGTGCAACTAGAACTATTATAGATGCCAACAAAAAATGATCTTCATGTATGCAACTTCCCAATGATCGTATCCAATTGAAAACAACTATGTGTGCAACTACAACTACTATAGATGGCAACAAAAAAATGATCGTCATGTGTGCAACATCTCAATGATCGTATCCAACTGAGAACGATTATGTGTACAATTAGAACTACTATAGATGCCAACAAAAAATGATCATCATGTGTGCAACTTTCCAATGATCATATCCAATTGAAAACAACTATGTGTGCAACTAGAACTACTATAGATGCCAACAAAAAATGATCGTCATGTGTGCAATTTTTCAATGATTTTATCCAAATGAAAATAGCTATATGTACAACTACAACTACTATAGATAATATCATCTCCGGCGAAAACAACTATGTGTGCAACTAGAATTACTATAGATACCAGATTGTGCAACTCTGTGGCCATACATGTGCCAACTAGGACTACTATGTGTGCAACTACAACTACTGTGGATGCCAACAAAAAATAGTAACAATAGATCAACAAAAAATAATGTGCGCGCTGCTACGTCGACGAGAGTGTGTAGCTCTATGGTCCTGGGTGTGCCACTATGTTGCCACTCGGGTGCATCTCCCGAAATAGTGCATGAGCTACTATACGGAGGGTGTGGATCTCCGTGGTTGCTTGTATGCGACAATGCTGATGAAGTTGTGCAACTCCGTGATGATGCGTGTACGACTATGCAATCGGAAGTGTGCAACTTCACGACCACGCGTGTACGACTATTCCGACGATGCGGCCTACTTGTAACACGATATGCTTCTAGTTTCTAGTAGTAGTAGTTGATCGAGCTTACAAACAATGTTATAGAGTGATTTAGGATAAGCTTTACAATCCTTCAAAATTTCATGAACTAAAAGTTACTGTAGATTGATTTAGCATGTGTGTATGAAGCATTAGTATCACCATTCTAGTATCTCCACTCCCCGCGTTCAAAACATGACCGTAAGAAAAAAGACCGTCCAGATTGTCGGACCCAAAGCAAAGTTGGAGGATAAGTATGTAGTGTGTTTGGAGTATAGGTCACTAAGCAAGAAATATTTATGAAGGAGGCTTCGAGCACTTCTCATTTCTGTCTCTGTTTGGAGGATTAGGATAATCAGTAAGAGATTTTTTTTTTAAGAAAAGGACTCTGCTTTCCTGTAGGCAGATCGTGGGCTCGACCGCAATTGCAGCCTCTCCAGTCGACCGAGACTGGGCGATGCGTTGGCAGCGTGCAATCAACCAGCAGGAGAGAGGCCGGTCGGTATGCAACAGGGTGCGGCATGATGACCAGAGAGGCAGAGAACACGGACAAAACGGCGGCGGCGGTCTGTTGCAACGAGCACTTCTTCCCGTTCGCCCCGTCCATCCTCCCTCTCCGCCTCCGGCCCCTTCCTATCTCCACCCTTCCCCTACCCTTTTGCCTTCCCCCACCCCCACGACCTCGACCTCTACCTCCCGCTCGATCATGCCACTTCAATCTGGTTGTCTGTGATGCCGGGGGAGGAGGGGCCGCAGCTGGTCATAGCATCACCGGCAGCAGGAGTTGGAGGCCGACCGTCGGCGACGAGGCGCACCACCACCAGGAGCAGCACGGCAACCACCCCGGTACTGCAGCCACCTCCTTCCCCTCCTCAACCTCCTGCTACGAATCTCCAGCGAGCAGCTGGATTCCAGCAGATGCGGCAGCGGCCACCCACGGAGTGGATGGATCTGAGGCGGACGGGTGGTCAGCGGCGGCGGTGATGCGGACGATGGGGGTCGAGGATGGAGGACGCCAGATGTCGAGGAGGAGCTGCGCTTGTAAGAGGCGATGCCGGAGACCGCGCTTGGGAAGGCGGCACGACCAGGTGGCACCTGGCCACGCGGGAGACGATACGAGCCAGATCGAGCGGCCGGCTCCTGGCCGCTCGTTCTGTCCAAATAGTGCGTATGCACTTTTTAGATTTTAGGTTATTTCTTTTCTTTTCTTTTGAGATGAGATATAGTAGCGTGTGTGCGCGCGTGTACGTATGTATGCATGGCGTACCTATCTTCTGCATACCACATGTCCGCGCGGCTGGCTGGCGTATGTAACGTGCAAGGGCTGGGAGTGAGGTCTTCAATCAGCCTGGGCGTTCGCCTTTTTGGTTTCTTCGGTCTAGTCTTTTCGGTCTTGTAAAAATTCGGTCTTCCATAATGAAAGACCTAAATAATTTTGGCCTCTTTTATCTTCACTATTCGGTCTTCGGTCCTGAGCAAACAGACCGAAGTGCATGTGTGTACAGTGGTGCGTGTGTATAGAGACAACAAAATGTGTGTAGTGCATGTGTACATAAGAAAAATCCAGACAAGTAACAGTTGTATATATGCAATCAGCATGGAGTACAGTACACCACATGAAAATCTTGAAATGGATAATTACCACTTCACCAACAACAAGATTCATGCACGCATACTCATTTATATTTGACAACACAAAGTAAGAAGATCAAGTAACAGCAGCCCATGTAATCGACATGCAGCAAACAGCAAACACCATCACCACTTAGTACTTGACATCAAACAAATCAAGTTCAATACATGATTTTAATTGAGCAACAAACAACAAACATATGATCTCACACTCTCACTCTTAGTTCTCAAGTCTCAAGTCACAAATCACAAGCACAAGATGATAACTAAAATAGCACATATTCTACAAGAGGACAGCAGGGTTCAGTCTTCTATTTGTGCAGACTGTGTTTTATTCGGTCTTTTCGGGTTATGTCTCAGCATTTTCGGTCTTCGGTTTTAATGTCAGGGGTGAACTGCTAGCATCCTCACAATCTTGCTATATGAAAAAGAGTACAATAAAAACTTCCCCAACTGTCTGGTGAACTACTAATCCGGATTTGCATCTGCATGGCAAAAAAGATAGATCTTGCGCTATTGATTAAGATTGCACCCTAAATAGCATTATAAAAATGGTTAACAGGTAAAATAACATCATATTTAGATTCTACACATTTTTCACCCAATACCAAAAAAGCAAACATTCTAAATGATTTTTATGTTGATGGAGAGCCTGGACAAGAGTGTCTCCGGCAAGGGCCACTACAATAAGGAGCATGAAGACAAACACCACATTGGTTACTTCACAGATGAAACCAACGAATGGAACCCCAACTTTCACAAGTTGGACTTCCCAACCTTCGACGTCTCCGAAGGCGTGCTACCATGGCTCACACTTCTTGTGAACCTTTTTGAAGGATATGGCACTTTGAAAAGTAGCTAGTGTCATACCATACTGTGAGTCGTGCTTCGCTATATGGTTTTGGCGTTTGGCGTGCACATGGCTGAGTTTGCTACACTTCCCAACTAACATTTCAGCGCCAAGATCATGACATTTGATACAAGTTGAGTCAACTTATGCTATTTCATTACCACGAACAAAGCAGGCATTGCGATGCCAATTGAAGGATGAATAATGGACGACAAAAACAAATCTGGCCATGAACGAACGAACCGACGAGCAATTCTAATGAGTCGAAAGAAAATGTGCATAGAAATTTTATACATATCTAGAATTTCAGATACGTAAACTCATAATTATTACTTATATTTATTTATATCTAAAATAGACAATCATACACTAGAAACCTCTGCCAACTTTAGAGCTCTCTACCATGACACTACAATAGAAACAAACACATACATATACTCGGTTGATCTAAATGCCACACATTAATTCATAAAGACATGTAATTTCATCTTTATTTCTCCTTTCCTCTAATCTAGAAGAAATCGGTATAGCAGAGAAGGAAACAACTAAAATCACTACTCTCGGAATATATGCTTTGTATTTTTTACAATTTTATTTTCGATTTTAGACCCTAATACTATACTATGTAAAAATATATTTAGTAACATTATTGTGTGAGTTATTTGTTCCTACTATAATAGGAAACATTGTTGGTTGAATTATGTGTCAGGAAAAATAAGTTATAAGTAAGTAAAAAAAGTTAGTATAAATGAATGTTAACCATGTATTTTAATTCAGACTATACAAAGTGATGATTTGGCCTATCTATGATGGGTGAAAAATCATCGCAAGTGTTTGGTATCCATTAACATTGGAGTTGATTCTAGATGGCGAACAAGCTTGTGAATATGAATATTTTTTAGGAGAAATTGAGAATAAAGCATTATCTTAGTTATTGAATTGGTTACTTCAAAATTTTTAGTTATATGTTTAAATTACTAATTTGCTATTAAGTTAAACATAAATAAATATAAATATAAGTATAGAAAATTGTTATTTGTTATTTAAACAATAATTAATTTTCTCGAAAATTGACTATAGGCCAACTTTTTTATGGTGTAGTTTTCTTGTTTAAAACATAAAGAACAATTACCGTCTTGAACATTCCAAAGTGAATGTGTGTATTATTATAGAAAATTAAATAGATTAAGAGAGATCATCCATGCTTCAATATATTACACAAAAAACAATCATCAAAATTATAAAACCCTAAAACATGAGACAGAAACCTTATGATGGCTCCAATATACCGATCCCGTCACGTCCACAACACATCATGCTTCTGGACCACAATATTCATGGGCAATTTTCTCGACAAACCCATGTGTCACTATTGATATGCTTACCTTGCGACTCATTACATTAAAAAAATAAAACAACCTATTGCTTTGTATTATCGATGTCCTAACTAACAAGCAATCACTATATGAATACATTCATATATCATAAATCACTCAATGTATCTTATATTTGTAGCAACTACATTATTCTTCTTTAAAAACTAGCTAAGTTCCTATGCACTTTTTTTTACTATGCACTGTAGGGAAAAATCCACCCTAAGTGCCTATGGGCGTGTTTGGTTGCCTGGGTAGCTCCAGCCTGCATCGCATGAAGGGTCCTGGCTGAGCTTGGCCTGGTTGAGCCGATGCAAAGTTGAATTAAGATGTATGTTTGGTGGACTGTAGTGAAGGAAATATGCCCTAGAGGCAATAATAAAGTTATTATTTATTTTCTTATATCATGATAAATGTTTATTATTCATGCTAGAATTGTATTAACTGGAAACATAATACATGTGTGAATACATAGACAAACAGAGTGTCACTAGTATGCCTCTACTTGACTAGCTCGTTAATCAAAGATGGTTATGTTTTCTAACCATGGACAAAGAGTTGTTATTTGATTAATGGGATCACATCATTAGTTGAATGATCTGATTGACATGACCCATTCCATTAGCTTAGCACCCGATCGTTTAGTATGTTACTATTGCTTTCTTCATGACTTATACATGTTCCTATGACTATGAGATTATGCAACTCCCGTTTGCCGGAGGAACACTTTGTGTGCTACCAAACGTCACAACGTAACTGGGTGATTATAAAGGAGCTCTACAGGTGTCTCCAAAGGTACATGTTGGGTTGGCGTATTTCGAGATTAGGATTTGTCACTCCGATTGTCGGAGAGGTATCTCTGGGCCCTCTCGGTAATGCACATCACATAAGCCTTGCAAGCATTGCAACTAATGAGTTAGTTGCGAGATGATGTATTACGGAACGAGTAAAGAGACTTGCCGGTAACGAGATTGAACTAGGTATTGAGATACCGATGATCAAATCTCGGGCAAGTAACATACCGATGACAAAGGGAACAACGTATGTTGTTATGCGGCCTGACCGATAAAAGATCTTCGTAGAATATGTAGGAGCCAATATAAGCATCCAGGTTCCGCTATTGGTTATTGATCGGAGACGTGTCTCGGTCATGTCTACATTGTTCTCGAACCCGTAGGGTCCGCACGCTTAAGGTTACGATGACAGTTATATTATGAGTTTATGCATTTTGATGTACCGAAGGTTGTTCGGAGTCCCGGATGTGATCACGGACATGACGAGGAGTCTCGAAATGGTCGAGACATAAAGATTGATATATTGGAAGCCTATGTTTGAATATCGGAAGTGTTCCGGGTGAAATCGGGATTTTACCGGAGTACCGGGAGGTTACCGGAACCCCCCGGGAGCTATATGGGCCTAAGTGGGCCTTAGTGGAAAAGAGAAGGAGCAGCCCAAGATGGGCCGCGCGCCCCTCCCCTCCCTTGGTCCGAATAGGACAAGGAGAGGGGGCCGGCCCCCCTCTCTCT
>NC_057800.1:13436614-13471451 GCF_018294505.1 Triticum aestivum
CCCCCTTGAGCCTTTATATACGGAGGCAGGGGCACCCCAGAGAAACACAAGTTGATCCACGTGATCATATTCTTAGCCGTGTGCGGTGCCCCCTTCCACCATAGTCCTCGATAATATTGTAGCGGTGCTTAGGCGAAGCCCTGCTGCAGTAGTACATCAAGATCGTCACCACGCCGTCGTGCTGACGGAACTCTTCCCTGACACTTTGCTGGATCGGAGTCCGGGGATCGTCATCGAGCTGAACGTGTGCTAGAACTCGGAGGTACCGTAGTTTCGGTGCTTGATCGGTCGGGCCGTGGAGACGTACGACTACATCAACCAAACGCTTCCGTTGTCGATCTACAAGGGTACGTAGATCATACTCTCTCCTCTCGTTGCTATGCATCACTATGATCTTGCGTGGACGTAGGAATTTTTTTGAAATACTACGAAACCCAACATGTAGGATATCGCTGCACCAGAGGTGTTGTATACGACAGATGCTGTTTGGTAGGTTGCACTAGAAATTCTGAACCAAAAAATCAATTTTTAGTTTTATTTATCAGAAATTCCTTAAACAAGTAAAAGAAATCTGAACCAAAAAAAGAAGTAGTACATCGATTGCAGATGCTAACAAAGCCGATGAAAAGATTAGCACCAGTCGACATTAAATTCTCAGGCTATCCTTGTGAGTAATTGAACATTTTCTTATTCATCAACATCCACAGAAAAAACAAGGCACATATTGGAACATTAGGAATACGAAATACAAGATCTGGAACAAATATGTAACAAAAACGAAGCACATGCGCTATCATGAGAAAATCACAGGACCTTGCAAGAAAAAGTTGAACGAACGTGGTTGACATTGGGTGGCGGCTGCTGATGCATTTTGGAAGGGACATCGGACGGACAAGTTGGCACCTCCTGACCTGGGCCTCCGGCTCCCATCCACACCGCACCTCCTGAAGGGGTGCCGGGAAGGAGGCGTTGACTCCCGCTGCCAACCACCCCGCTCCGGTGGATGGGGTCTGGATCTGACAGAGCAACGACAGTTGTAAGGCGGTGTTGGCCGCGGAGTTCAACGGCGGACGATGGGGCGAGCGTCAGGGAGGAGATTGATGGGGATTCGACCAACTCCGTCGTGGATTTGGGGACGGCGACGAGAGGCGAGGTGAGATCTCGAGTGGGGAACGAGAAAGAAATGAGGGGCGAGAGGTGAGGGAACGCTCTGACCCCCACGACCGCGAGGCAATCGCTACCCACGCCTGCATTGCGGGTGCAGCCAATTTGCACCAGTTGGGCCTGCACGCGGGAAACGGCCGAATCCTGCGTTCCTCAGCCTGGCTGAGGCTGAGAGGCCACTGTTTGCATCGATCGCCCCAGGATGAGGACGCGGATACCAAACAGGCTAGAATTTGCATGCCGGGTGCGAGCCAGGTGCGGCCCAAGGAACCAAACACGCCCTATGTGATTGCTGCAGATTCACTAGCACGGAAGAAAAATAGATTCACTCATTGTTCTATTGTTGGTAAGCAATTCAAAAAATTCAAAAATAGTTACACGAATGCAATAAAAAACATATGAGTTTGTGTTCACTCCACAAAAAATAAATATACAACAACTTTATTTTAAGACTTGCTTGACTATACCATTCTACTCTTTCCCCTACGCTTGTCCATTGCACTTTTTCACAACATACGCATGATCCAACATAACGAAATAATAACCATCTAAATATTGAAAGCCAATCCATGATAGGAAAAGGCCGAAGAGATAAGAACTTGCTAAATTTTTTTTTGGTTTCGACTATGCATCTCCACTGCCCACTTCATGAAACTTATTGCACATTTCAGTGTATAATCACGCCGGAAATGAAATTTGACATAATAAAATGACCGTTAGAATATTAAGTAGAAAAATAGGAGATAATGATCTAAGAGATAAAGTGAGTCACTTTCTGTAAGATGAGAGGCAATATTCATAACATAACATAATAGAAAGGATACGTGACATTGTAAGAGATGGTACACATCGGACTTAGTACAAGTAAAATCATAAGGACATTCGCTAAAAAGGTAAGGAAATAATTGCTCCCGCCCAAATTTTATTTTGACTCGGGGGACCATGTGAGAGAGGGCATTAATTATATACGCCCTTAACATTTGAAAAAACTCTTCAAATTTAATTTTCCTATATATCCTTTTTCCAAATATTGAGTGGGAGCTTGGTCTGCACTCACATGTAAAGGGTTATTTGGTTCTTTTTCTCATTCCCTTGTTATGGCATCCCCGTGATCAAATTATGTTGTGTACCTTGCCCTCTTGGGAACTCGGACGTGTGCGATCGGTGTGGACGGGATGACGTAATGGATGATAGGGACAGGGAAGAGAGGGGATTTCTGACCAGGTAGTGTTGGCCTAGTAGGCAACTCTTTTGGGCCTCAGGATGGTCCTGCCGGATGAGCGCGTGATACAAAGAGTGGTGATAGGCGGGTGGCGCCACACTTAAAAACACACTAGATGATACCCCGCACGTTGCTGCGGGAATCAGTTACAATATACTTTTGATTTGATTGTGTGAAATATAAATATTTAAAGTAATAATACGTGAACCGGAATTAAAAATACATATGACTTATTATGTTTGATTACAATTAGTTGATAATTATTATTGAATACAAGTAGAGTAATATAATGAAAAACATTTTCCCATGCATGGTTGCATGTGGTGTTGGGTCTTTTCTTATGCATGGTTGCATGTTAAAGTAGGTCTTATCCCATTTATAATTGTATGGTGATGTGGCATGGTTGCATGTTGAGATAAATAAGTTAGCGGGGATGAATCTCTTAGGTATATAGGGTTAGTGAGGGAATTAGATGGCCACCTCACGGCAAGACATATGTGCGACGCTGCTCCGGATTGACATTATTATTCTTTTGTCATATATTATATGACATTTGGATTAGGTAGGTTTTTTTAGAGTGTGCACACCCTCCATTTTATCTTGGTTCACTGTCAATATTGAAACTCAAACCAGGGCCTCTTTTTCTCACACAGCGGCCGCCTCCTCTAAAAAAAGCTTAGGATCCGCCTCGTCTTCGGTGGTCACAATCCTTACTGACAGGGGGAGGGAGGGAGGAGGGGCTCAGTTTTTAGATATTTCTTTCAGTTTTGATAGGGTTGTGTCGTGCTTAAGAAGGTAAGAAGGTGCTGGCTTCCCAAAGATGGAATATGGATCTTCCCGCCTAGCCATTGTCCCGATGATGCGTCTAGCATCGTCGGTGGGTGTGTGGAGACGTGTCTCCGACGGATCTGTCTTTGATGAATCTGCTAGGATCTGGTCATCGTTCGTCCATGTTCGTGTGTATTCAGGTTGGATCCTTTCGATCTACGCTGCTCTTCATCGGCGATGGTTGTTTCTTTGGGCATTGCTCCTATGTGGCCTTAGCACGATGACTTCTTGACTTTCTGGTACACCAAATTTAGCCGGCTCCCATGAGAGAGGGGGGATGATGGCGAAGCGCCTTCAGCTCGCTTTAGTGCTTGTGGTCGTTGCTAGATGGTCTATGAATCTCGATGTAATTTTTATTACTTCAGTGCTTGTACTGTCATAATTGAAGATAAATACATCGTAAGTTTTTCCAAAAATAATATGGAAACTCAAACAACAACAACAAATTAAAGGTAAGCGGAGCAACCTCTTCGCGAATTCATAGGTTGCATCGTCCATATTGACTCTTGCAAAGCGTCGTACTGAGAACAAAGACAGGGAGCGGATTTGGGGCACGCAAGTGCGGGGGCATCGAGTCCCGCGCTTGTTTTTATTTTTTTGCTCCGATTTTCGAACTTTTATATTTTTTGAATGAACAGTCAAAATTAAGTTATGTTTTCTTTCAAATAAGATCCATTTTAGATATGTTTTGATGAATTTGGAAAATAAATGTTTAAGTTTCAACTCTTAAAACTTAGTATGAGTGACCAATAGAATCACGATGTTTTTCATAGAAATGACAAAAAAATGTGAGTAAATTGCAAAAAACATCGACACTTGCAAGGTTTGCAGGAAACACACATTTACGGAATTATGCCAAAAAGCACTATTTTTTCCTAATTTTTTGCAAAAAACACTAGTTGGTGGCTTTGGACGTTTTGATGACGATTATGACAGGTGGGTCCCGCCTTTGCTGACGTGGCGTAACTGTTCGCAGGTGACGCCGTTAGACCCGGGATTTTAAACCAACACCCTTGTTTGAAAAATTAAAAAGCAATCAGCCCCCTCATCTTCGTCTCTTCTCTCCGTCCAGCAGCAGCAGCGGGCCATGGGCATGGCCTGCCCTTAGACGCTGGAGCAGCAGCTGCCGCGGGCGCCGGAGGAACGGCAACAACAACTTTTGTGCTAGCCGGACACCGGATCAGCTGCTGCTTTCGTGGCGGGCGGCGGAGGGCACGACGTGGAGCTAGTGACGAGCTGCCCGGCATGGGCATCCTCCGCCGCGAGGCGCAGGAGGACCGACAAGCAGCTGTCGCGCGATCCTCTCCTCCTTGATGTCGCCGTCCAGGTCCAGGTTCCTCTCCTCCACCGTGGCGCGAGGCATCTCCAGATGCGACTGCTGCTCCGGTCCTCGTCCACTGCCGCCGCCTTGCTCTTGGAGTTCTCGCCGCCAGAGACCCGCTCGTCCAGATCGGGCTTGGCATGCGGGTCGTCCACGGCCGCCGCGGTGACGGCGCTGCCGCGCTCCTGCTCGGCGCCGCCATCCTCCTCGGAGCCAGCGTCCTCCTCGCCCAGCGTGCCGTCCTTGGCCTCGGGCTCGTGCGGCGGCGACGGCGGCGCCTTCTCCCCCGTCGTCCGGCCCGGCGATGGATGCGGACGAGGTCGACGTGAGGAAGTAGGCCCCGGTGAAGCAGAGCGCCACGAGCACCCCCGTGGTGGCGCGGGCACGGAGGAGGGAGGCCTGGGAGAGAGGGGCAGCATCCGGATAGCATGGAGACGCCGGCGGCCGGCGGAGGGAGGCGGACATCGGGCCGTCCTACGCACAACTTTTTTTCTAAAAATAAGTTAACCACGGGTGTTTTTTGAGAAGAAGTGAGGGAGTTTTTGGTAAAAAATATCTCTAACGACGTCTAGCGTTGAACAGTTATGCCACGTCAGCAAAAGCGGGACCCCCATGTCATAAACGTACTTAAAACGGTTCAAACGAGTAACTAGTGTTTTTTGCAAAACATTAGGAAAAAAATTAGTGCTTTTTCGCACAATTCCGTAGATATGTGGTTTCTGCAAACCTTGCCTGAAGTGTCGATATTTTTTACAATTCACTCAAAAAAATGTGTTCCAAATTTACCTATGAAACCTTGTAAGAACTAGTGAGCAAATCGCAAGTTTTAGATAAAAACTCGTAAATTTCAACAATTGAAACTAAAAACTACCGCGCCCTCGTGCGCCGCCCTCGTGCGCGACTCAACTACTTTGTGAATAGCAAGGCGATCGAGCGGCCGAGCAGATCTTGGCGGTTGCGTGCCTGGGCGTGCCGTCACACATATTTCTGAACAAAGACATGATGCTTCTTCAGGGCATCTCCAACAGCCGTCCAACGCGCCGCGTAGTAAAAACTACTTTGCCGCGTGCACTTCGCCTGATTTTGCGCGGCCTGCAGTGCTGGCTCCAACAGTTGCGCTAAAATGCAGCGCGCGCGCCGCTCCAGCAGCGCGCAAAAAATGCAGCGCGTGCGACTCGCCGGGGCATTGCATATATTGCATTTTGGACACAAATGGATTTCAAACATTCAAAATGCAATAAACATGACATATAAATTTCACACAAACAAGTTGATGAATAAAAGTTCATGCCCACAAGTTCAAAATCGTGCCCACAAGTTCATCCAACCAAGTTCAAAATGCAAACCAAGTTCATGACACAAACGAAAGACACATCAAGCCTCGTCCTCATCTTCGGAAGACGATTCTTCCTCCTCCGAAGATGATCTTTCCTCCTCCGTCCGCCGCCTTGTTCTTCTTCGCGGATGTCTTGCCCTTCTTCAGCCGCGCCGCATTGGGGAGCTTCGAGGGGGCGGCGGCGGCATGGGACGACGCCGGCGCGATGCCACACGCCGCCGTGGTCATCCGCGGCGGCATGAAGAGGCCGCGCGCGAGGCCGATGCTCGGAGGAGCTCCGGCGGTGGCGAGGCCAACGCTCCCCGTGCTAGGGTTTCCGGCGGCGGTGGCAGGGGAGGGGTCGCGGCTGTAGGATGGGGTGAGTGGGGTGCCGGCGTGTGCGTCCATCGGATCAAGTTCGCCGGCGCCGGCGCGCGCGGGGCGAAGGTGGCGGGGAGGAGAGAGTGCGGCGCGAGCGCTTGTGTGTGCCGCACGCGGAAGCCGGCTCCCCAAATACACAGCGCGAGTTGGCGTTTCGGACCGCGCGCCCAACTTCATATGCCGCGCGCGCGGTTATTGCGCTTCCGCTGGAGCTTGTCTACAGGTTGCGCGCGCTAAAAGAGCAAAATTTGCGGCGCGGCGTTTGTTTAGCGCGGCTGTTGGAAATACTCTCAGACGGTAATATATGACAGCCGTGTTCCATTGCAGCAAATTACAAAAATCGTGAGGCAACTGTTTTGTTTTAGGGACACATACATGCAGCTGATATTCAACTCCTTACGGGCATCGGATAATTTTCATGGAACGTGTGAATCGCTCTCGATCCAGCGCCGCAAATCGGACTGCGATCCGAGACCGATAGGGAGACGATCGAGGAGTCTATATGAGGGCTCAACCCCCTTCCGGTCCAGCACAAGTCGTGTCTGCCGTCTACCTTCCGGTCAGCAGATTCGCCGGCGCGTGCCTTCGCCAGTTCGCCGCCCTTCTTTCCGGATGGCTCTGAACGATGGCCTCGCCAGGTTCAGGCTGCAGCAGGAGAGGAACCAGGCGATTCTGTCAACCGTCGCCGCTACCAGAACCTCTTCATCATCATCCACCAGAACGTCCCAGCAGCAGCCCGCTCCAACTCCAAGGCCGGCGGCTAAGCCATCACCGTCCGCGCCCGCTGCCGTCAGGTTCTCCGATGACACGGCGCGGCTACAGAAGATCAACGAAGTGAGGACGTCCACCGTCGGATCACAGCTCAAAAAGGTAATCGAGCTGCTCGAGAAGACGAGGGATGCTCTTACGGCGCATCAGATCAACGAACAGATCTACGTTGACATCGACGGTAACAACGACGTCGCCGACAGCCTGAGGAACAACGCCAAGGTGCGCTTCGACAGGCGGCGCTACTCCTACAAGCCCACGCACGACCTGAAGGCCAAAGGCGAGCTGCTGACACTGATCAAGAGCTTGCCGGACGGCCTCCTGGTCTCGGAGGTGAAGGACACGTATCCAGCCGTGCACGACGACCTGCAGGCCCTGAATCCTCGGGGGACGTCTATCTGCTACCGGGGGAGGGGGGCGCCATTGCCTATCCCAACGACCCGAGGTTGAAGATGGAGGTGGACGCCGAGCTCAAGAAGCTGTTCCACGACATCAAGTTGCCGCAGGACATGCTCGACATCGAGAAGGAGCTCTGAAAGAACCGCGAAAAACCGGCCACCGATACTGTGAAGCGGCGCGCGGCTGAGCAAGTCCATGGTCATCAGCCGAAGACGAAGAAGGCCAGGAAGAAGTCGCGCGGGATCACCAGCAGGACCAAGATCACCAACGCTCATCTCCCGTGGCTCTTGGACCTGCCTGTGGACTCCAAGGATATCATCTGATCTGATGGGTGTGTAAATCATGTAGTAAAGCACGTGATGGAAATGGAATAGAATTTGTGACTTGATGAATCTGCTCAAAGCGATATAAGTTCACAACTGCTATTCTTTTTTGATGAATTTACATATGGAGAAAACTACTACTCCCTCCTTCCCAAAATTCTTGTCTTAATTTTGTCTAAATACGGATGTATCTAGTTATGTTTTAGTGTTAGATACATCCGTATCTAGACAAATCTAATACAAGAATTTTGGGACGGAAGGAGTATTTACAACAAGATGGTATTTTACAACAACCAATTGCTCTAAGATGACAATCCAGTGTTTTAACACTCTAACCGGTTGGCTACCCTACAAGGGAAAGTTGTGGTTCCACACTCTACCAGGGAAGCCTACAATGATTTTTTGAGAAGCGTCTGTACGTACAGCTGCATATATCACAAGGTCTAACATCAATGACGGAGCACATCACCACCGGCTACCACCATGCCGAAGAAAGCCCTTACCAGGCATGTCAGCCCAGGGGTGGCATAGCCGGAAGGCTCAAAACTGGAGCAAGAATGGCAAATCACCATCGAAGACATGTGCTTGCGCGGAGCAAAACCGCCGCTAGACCAGGAGCGCGCAGCTGCCAGATCGGTGTCGCAACTCCCAACCTGAACACGGTGCCAACCCCGAGAACGTCCGCCATCACGCCTAAACCATGTCGCCTCGTGATGAGTGTATTTTCTACAATGATTCTGCCATTGTTTAATTCGTATATTCCAAGATAATCACTCTGGTTTTATCATTGTTGACTAATAAATGTAAAACATTGCAAATCTCTTTTTATAAATAAGTTTTAGTAGGTTTTGGACCATGAAATGGAGCAACACAGGAAATATGAAGTATGAAGATCAAGCCAAATCAAAGTGCCGCGCCACGGGCGTTCCAAAGCCAAAGGCGATGTATGGTATGAGCAAGCGCTCATACCGTGAACTGCTGGCACTATGGCATCATCCCTCACAACCTTCATAAAAGAGGCGAGGGCCCATTCATAACAAAATGAACCGTGAAGAGCAGAGCAGTCGCCAGGATCATCATCATCCATTCCCAGAAAGCCTAGCCGCCGCCATCTCCATCTTCGTCACCATAGCCATTCTCCCTAAAATTTTCCATACTTGTAATCAGTCCATCACATTCCACGAGATTGTAAGACTTTACACAATCATTTGTCTATCATCAATGCCATCTACAATAATTGCGATGTGTGAGTAACCCCCTCAGCCCAGGCATAAGCCTTGCAACCATCTATACTTGTGCATAGTGTCGTTGGTATGACTTTACTTAAGCTGATGTTATTTGTATGTGTGTTATCCACAACGTATTTGTCTCTTCTTCTTCTCGTTATAAGACTACGTAGGTACCAGGAACCGTTAGATCGATCAAGGGGAGGTAAAGTACAGAGACACACAGAAGGTTACAATGAACGCCGGTGATAGTAAAGATTTGTATAGTAGCAAAAAGCAACTCCCTGGGGATCCTGGGGTGCAGCCATTAGATACCCAATGTGTTGGTCTAGATAACCCCGCGCGACGATAACGGTTTTGGTTGGACAATACTCACGATGCAGAATGCTGATCTGTCGTGATGTTATTTGGACGCAGCCCCAACATGTAATCGTTGAGAGCACATCATAACGGTGTCTACCAGGATGGTATCGGAATATGAAATCCTAATTCCAAAGTATAAGGATGTAACTAAAGTCCTAATTTCCATGCCTATTTCCTTCAATTGGATCTCTGCCAAACACAACTAGTATTTGTTTGGCCTGGGAAACTAAAACCTCTTACAAGGACGAAAGCTTTGTTTGAATCCCTATCTAATATTAGAACTTCTCGTGGGTTTGATACCATGGGTCACCATTCGGGAAAGAGGTGATACCATCGACATTTGCAACCGGATCAAGGGTTATCACTACGTTGCCGCTTTGTCAGAGCAAAACAATGAAGCACCAAAACTAAATATTTATGTATTTAAAGACGAAGACCCATACACTTTGATTCAGTTTATTGAACAATAATTTGATGCTTCAAGGTTGGCATTAGATGAGAGAACTAATTATGCCATCTCATGTTAAAAGGGCACACAGATGGTTAGTTTTCTTGTGGTGGCCATATTTTCCTGGATTTATTTCAAACCTTTCGGCGATGTGCGTTCAGGGGGAGAAGATGTTCCCATCGGCTACAAATGCGTCTATGGCGACTTCGTCAGTCTCAAGATGATGCATCGACTCGGACTCTCGGAGGTGCTCATAGGAGTACGGTGTATGTGCATATGTATGAACGTCTCCGTCCGTACTGTGTTAAAAAAATTACTTTTCTATTTAAATATGATTTTCTTTTAGATAACCTCTTTTTTTGAAAATTTTGAGTGGGGCATGGCCTCCACTCACTTGTAAATCTTGCACCAACCATGACTCAACACACTTTTGAAATGTGCAAATCTTACATTACTTATGGAGGTGCTCTGAGCCCTTAACATGACTGGACAGCCCCTCAATCAGCACAAGGCAGCATTATTGAGCAACCCTAATTAAGCATGTCGATCGATCTTCCTATCTTGTGTGTTTAAAAAAGTACATGTATTTTTAAAAATATTCATGCAATTTGAAAATACATTCCTATACTTTTAAAATGTTCGTATGAATATAGAAGGTGTACATGCCTTTGAACAAATGTCTATGAATTTTTTTAAATGGTCATGCAATTCTTTAAAAAAAATACTGATGTAATTTTACAACGTTTTCAAGTCTTTTGAAAAAATGTTCGTCGCATGCTCTTTCTTTAGACCAACACTGAACATTGGTTGTCTCAGTCCTATGCAGGTACTTTCATATAATGCTCGGTTGCGGTGACTGGCTTTGACGGCTGTGTGATCAAATACTACATAGAGTGTGGTTTTCATGCACCCACGGGCTTTGCACGGCGATAAAAAACTTAGCAAAATCTTTCAAAAAAATCTAAAACTTTGTGGTCATGGTCACCAACATCAAGTCTGTACACAAGATCTGGAGGAATGCAAACATGAAGTAGCAAATCTCCCACAAAACATAAAAGTAAAAGGTCCCCTCTGTCCCCCACAGAACATAAAAATAAAATAAAATCAGGGACTACTAATCTCTATCTCTACTTTTACTCAATTTTTTTAAATGTTTTCATGTTGATAGATGTGTGAGGGGGAGATTGTTGGGTTTAGTCCCACATCGTCTGTGGGGAAGGCAGAACACAAATTATAAAGGCGGGTGTCCCCTCCTAACAGGCTAGTCTTTTGGGGGGAGATGGCCCAAGGCCTCTCATAAGTCGGTGTTGCTCTTCTGGTTGGGCCTGGTTGATGCATGTGGGTCGGAAATGTTGGTGTTAGCGGAACCGGGATTGCGTAACAATCTTGTTAGAATAAATCCGAGGCGCGTAGTCGATCATCCGAGGACCAAACAATTACACGAGCACGACACCTAGATTTGTTAAGGAGGTTCACCGATATGGCTACATCCCCGGGGCCTGACTATGGGTGATCCTCCCCGTGACACTGCCGTCATCTCCCCCTGCGTGCCTGTCCCTATTATGTTGGCATAGGTTACTCGTGTGTCTACCCCCACAATATATAAGAGGCACAGGATACGACTCCAACGAAGCGCACTTTCAGTGCACGGTAGGGGTGCAAGAAATGCTCGGTGCTCATGCCGCTCGAATCAACTCGTTTTTTGGCTTGACTCGAGACCCACGCGAAAAGAAATGAGCCGAGTCTGAACACTTCTTGTAGCTCAGTCGAGAAACGAGCTGATCTTGAGTCAATACTGTCTCGCTCGATTTTAGCTTGATAGCTTGGCATAATATTGTTATGTTAAATTATCATGTCAGATATTAAATAGAAATAGGATAATTTATTACCAGATATGTCTCCCAAGATATTTGTCCATTTTATTTACAAGCAAACATGGAAGCTTAATTAATTGTAAAGAAAATTTCGGCCTTATTATGGTAGGTGGTCAGCGGTGTGTTAACTTTTTACGATTTTTGGCCGATATTTTGTTTTTCAAATTATATATGTATGTCGTGAATCATTATCTTATGTCGATACTAGACTTTCGGTTGTGAGTGAATAAGTCAAACTAGTTCTAAGAAGCTTATATTAGCATCGTTCTGATTGGAACAGTATTTTTATAGTGCTTTTTTATGTCGTGTTGTGCCTTATGTAGTTGGAATAATAGTCGTAGATTTTATAATTTTTATCGTCTCATTTAGCTTGAAACTAGCTCGAGATCGTTACAAGGTGAGCATGGGTCATGTTCTATAGCTCAACCTTTGGCTTCACTCAGTTTGAGCTCCCTCGAATTTTAATATGAGCTGAGCTGAGCCAACTCCAACTCGCTCGAATTTGACTCGTTTGTAGCCCTAGTGCACGGCGGCATTGGTGCACTTTATCTCGGCCGTGCCATGCATGCAATCGAGATGGGATGAACCAGTGCCAACGTGTAATAGAGCACATATACCGGAACATGTATGCAATAGCTATTTACTCATGTTACGGTCCCGTATTGAAAGTCCTTCGCCATCTTTTCGCGCTTACTTGTACCATGCCAAACTCAGCACAGGTCCGGTTGGTATGCGCATGGCTGGTGTTGCCCAATATGGGCCGGACAGCTGTGCCGGTTGCATGGCGTTGTGCTAGACCCCACTCGTCTCGCGTGAACAGATATTCACACAACTAAAGAAAGCCAGGCCGGGGAGTCGATCGACCCAAAACACTAGCAGCAAGGGGACCCAAAGATGTATGCTGGTGATAATCTTTCTTGCCTTCAGGCAAACCAAAGTCGTTGGTGAAATCTCCAACCGTTAATTGTATCTTCCGATCCTGATCTAGTATATGTGAGCTCTGATTTGTCAGGATCAACTCTACTCATTAAGTACACGAGGATTTTGATATCCATCATGCCCCCGAGACCAGTTTGGCAAAATGGCAAGCAAGTTCCCTCTTAAATTTAGTAAACATGGATATGACAGAGGAAAATTTGTCAAAAGATGTCCTTGACGTAAGCACGTGGGTTGCATCGGAAGATTCCAAGCTATCCATGCTACGACTAATAGATTTGGTTGCTTTCTTGGCCGTGCTTAAATCTTCCATTTGACTATCTGATTGATAAAAACCAAAAACTATGTGTTATGACGATCATACAAAACTTAAGTAAAATAGTAGTTTTTGTTGTGGTTTACACAAGGACTAAAAAGAGAAAAACGGAAGTAATGATTTGGAAAACTAGATCGAACTTATTGCTTCTGTTTTTTTTTTTTTGAGTCCAAACACACTCTCATTTATTGATCAATATCCAAATACATAGGAATACAAGATAAATCCGGGGGATTAAGTAGCCAGAGATGGCGTCCCGGAGAGAGTCCCAAAGTGTGTTTGGCGAGGCTGTGCGCCTCAAAGTTTGTCTCGCGCCCTTCGAAGATGAAGGAGCATGCTGAAAACTGTGAACCTCGGGAGATGATCTCTTTAACTTATTGCTTCTGTTGAGATAAAACTCCGGAAGATGCGATCGAGTGGGCCGCTAATGGATCATGCTAATCAAGATCTAGTCAGAAACTTTCTCCTTGGACCTTGCTGTTCGGCCATTGGTTATGGTTCAAGAGTTGTGATGTGATTTTTTTTCTTTTTTATACTGGTCCGTGTGTTGGTGTGAGATAGTTTTTTTGAGACATCGGCGTGATATAGAATTTTTTTTAGACAATCTCACGAAGCTTTTATTAAATCGTTACAATGTTTACACGGACGAAAGAAAGATTCCCGGGATGGCCTAACCAAACATGGCGGCCAACCCCTAGAGAAAGTGCATGCTTCGCTAAATTGTGGGCCTCAAAATTTGAGCTCCTAAATTCATGGCTAAATATACAAGAATCAAAAGACGACGAGTGATGTATTATTTCATGTATGATTGCTCCGTATCGAGAGGCATTTTCCTTCCGAATGTCTTCAACCACCACTTTGTAGTCGGAAGCCACATGGATCCTCCGCAGATATAAGTCATCTGATAAGGCAAGAGCTTCTCGAATTGCCAAGGCTTCAAGCGTTTCCGGTTCTGAAATATATCTGAATACTAGGGCCGAGGCTCCCAAGAACATTCCATCGGCGCTCCTGCTTATCGCACCCACGGCGCCGTATCTTCTGTGCTGAGGTACAGCAGCATAAACATTTTCCTTTGCACTGTTTGCGACCGGCGGCTGCCAAACGATAGGTCTTGGGGCCTTCGTTACCACCGGCCTCGACGACACTGTATTCAACACTTGTAGTTCGGTCAAGTATCGTGTGATGAAGCCGTGGATTGACAATGGTGACTAGAAAGTATCCTCATGGATTGCTTTCCTTCTCGCTCCCCAGATTGCCCATGAAGTGACAACAAGCCGTACAAACTCTTCCTTGCTTACTATCTCATGTAGTGCAAAGAGCCAGTCCTTCGGGCTCTCCTCTTGTCGATCAACCAGATGTTGCACAAGCTGTTCAGGAGCCAACGCCCAAACACTGCTAGACATTGGGCAAGTAAGTAGTGCATGCCTCCATGTGTCCCTTGCCTCGCAAAGATTACATGTATCCTCTGTCGTCATATGACGGTGCATCAACAGCTCGCCAGTAGGCATGGACTGCCTAGCTAACCTTCACACAAACATCCTGAGCTTTGAAGGTACTTGAATGTGCCAGATGCTGCTCCATTGCTTGCTCTCATGCTGAACATACGACGATCCCTCAGCCTCATGCAACCACGCCTCTCAATTGAATTTTGTCCGGCAACCCCGGGGGAGAGTCCATCCAATACTCCGTCGGTATGGAGGAGAAGGGCAGATATGTACCGGCTGGGCCCGGTCCACATGGCCCACTCGTCGGTATGCATGCATGCAGCTCGTGTGGCGACTTTCCAGCTTTTTTTTGCGGGGTAAAGAAGAGCTTTATTCAAATGAGAAGGCACCGGCCCTATCAGCCAGAAGGCTGGTGACCAACAACCCCGGGGGAGAGTCCATCCAACACTCCGTCACCTCCAGTGTGCATGCATACTGGGCACAAAGGTGGGCAGGGATGTTTGCATGTCTCTTTACATGATGAATATCAAAAGAAAGAAAACTAGCAGCTAGCTCTTCAATATCTAAAAATAACGGTGCTAACACAGAGCGCGAAGTCCGGCGCGATTTCCAGAGGTTCACCACCTCCAAACTGTCTGTCTCAATCTCCACACACGCAAATCCACAGAGATTTGCAACAATCGCACCTTCACGAACTGCTAAAGCCACTGCGACAAGAGGGTCCGTAATACCTGGGCAAGGCTTGCACCAAGCAGAAATGAAAGCTGAAGATGATCTCGCAACACCACCAATACCTCCTCTATGCTCTTGCATAGAAATACCAGCATCTGTATTGATCTTTATCCACTCGTCCTCTGGTGGCCTCCAAACGTGACCCGGCAGAATACTCGCGTGTTTGGTCGGGAGCTCCAACACCGCAAGAGCATCTTTGATCATCTTGATGTTGGGGAATGTAGTAATTTCAAAAAATTTCCTACGCGCATGCAAGATCATGGTGATGCATAGCAACGAGAGGGGAGAGTGTTGTCTACGTACCGTCGTAGACCGTAAGCGGAAGCGTTATATCAACGCGGTTGATGTAGTCGAACGTCTTCACGATCCGACCGATCCAAGTACCGAAAGCACGGCACCTCCGAGTTCTGCACACGTTCGGCTCGGTGACGTCCTCGCCTTCTCGATCCAGCAAGAGAGGCGAAGTAGTAGATGAGTTCCGACAACACGACGGCATGGTGACGGTGTTGGTGAAGAACAATCTCCACAAGGCTTCGCCTAAGCACTACGAAAACTATGACGGAGGATAAACTAGAGGGGACGGGGTTGCCGGCAGACGGTTTGGTGTTTCTTGATGTGTCTTGGGTGCTAGCCCTACCCCTCTATTTATATGTTGAGCCTTGGGGTCGAAACTTGGAGTAAAAGCCTTCACAAAGTCGGTTCACCCGAAAGGCAAGAGTCCTTCTCGGACTCCAGGGCCAGACGCCAGGGTTCCCGGCGTCTGGACCCAGACGCCAGGGACCCTCGCGTCTTGCCCCTGGACTCCGCAAAACTTCCTTTTGCGCTTTCCAAAAACCTCGTGGGCTTTCCCCTTTGGCCCAGATAAAGTGTTCTCGTGCCCAAACATTTTGGGAAACATCCGGAACCCCTTCCGATGGATTCCGGAACCTTTCCGGAGATCAAACACTATTATCCACATATCAATCTTTACTTCCGGACCATTCCGGAGTTCCTCGTCATATCCATGATCTCATCCCAAACTCCGAACAACATTCGGTCACCAACATACATAACTCATAGTACTATATCGTCAACGAACGTTAAGCGTGCGGACCCTACGGGTTCGAGAACTATGTAGACATGACTGAGACACCTCTCTTGTCAATAACCAATAGCGGGACCTGGATGCCCATATTGGCTCCTACATATTCTACGAAGATCTTTATCGGTGAGACCGCATAACAACATACGTTATTCCCTTTGTCATCGGTATGTTACTTGCCCGAGATTCGATCGTCGGTATCTCAATACCTAGTTCAATCTCGTTACCGGCAAGTCTCTTTACTCGTTCCGTAATACATCATCTTGCAACTAACTCATTAGTTGCAATGCTTGCAAGGCTTAAGTGATGTGCATTACCGAGAGGGCCCAGAGATACCTCTCTGACAATCGGAATGACAAATCCTAATCTCGAAATACGCCAACCCAACAAGTACCTTCGGAGACACCTGTAGAGCACCTTTATAATCACCCAGTTACGTTGTGACGTTTGGTAGCACACAAAGTGTTCCTCCGGTAAACGAGAGTTGCATAATCTCATAGTCATAGGAACATGTATAAGTCATGAAGAAAGCAATAGCAGAATACTAAACGATCGAGTGCTAAGCTAACGGAATGGGTTAAGTCAATCACATCATTCTCCTAATGATGTGATCCTGTTAATCAAATGACAACTCATGTCAATGGCTAGGAAACATAACCATCTTTGATCAACGAGCTAGTCAAGTAGAGGCATACTAGTGACACTCTGTTTGTCTATGTATTCACACATGTATCAAGTTTCCAGTTAATACAATTCTAGCATGAATGATAAACATTTATCATGAAATAAGGAAATAAATAATAACTTTATTATTGCCTCTAGGGCATATTTCCTTCACTTGAGTAACTGGACCGGGTTCATATTAGCTTTGTCATGAGTAATATTATTTCGAGAAGTCCAGATTGCCCACATTACCGAGACAATTTTTGCTCTATCTGACGCATCAAACCTAGCGTCACAAAGGATATCTCTAGCCCATGTGATCACATGTAGCTCTGGGAGCTTTAATGCAGCCATTCGCTTGCTTCCCTCAGGAACACTTTGCGTGAGAGCATTTTATGAGTGCATGATACATGTCCTCATCGGCTGCTAGGCACACTTTGCACCTAGCAAGAGTCGCTATGTGTCTGTGTTTAGGAGTGCTTTCGACAGGGAGAATCCCACGCAATACTCGCCACCAAAACACACGGACTTTTGGTACCACGTTCAGCTTCCAAAGCCTCGTCCATAGTTGCTTGTCTGTCATTGAGGATTCTGTAACCGACCCTTCTTCTAGAGCCAAATGCTCGTTGTGAATCATTAGGGATCGGTACGCCGATTTGATAGTATAGACTCCTGCTTTCTCTGCTGACCATGCCCAGTTGTCTTCCCCTCCATGCACCGCAAGGGTATGTTTAGGATAGCCGCGGCTTCATTGGGTATGAAATTTTCCCTCACTACATCCATCTTCCATGTCGCAATATCAGACTCAATTAAATCGGAGACCATGGCTAAGTTTGCAGCACCCAGTTGGATCGACGGTTTCATGGATATGATTCCTGGGATCCAAGGATCGTCCTAGATCGATACCGTTGTGCCGTCAGCAATCCGCTTGATCATACCAACCCCGAGGGCTTCCCGCCCAGCCAAAGTCGCGCACCACGTAGATGAACATGCGGATGCGCGGTGGCCTCCATGAAGTTGGTGGTCGGGAAGTATTTCCCTTTGAGCACCCATGCACAGAATGAGTCTATGCTCGTGACGAATCTCCATCCATGTTTTCTGAGAAGGGCCAAGTTGAAGAGCTGCATATTTCCGAATCCCATCCCGCCCTTCTCTTTTGGTGTTGCAAGGGTATCCCAATCAACCCAATGCAAAGATCGACGATCAAGAGAACTGCTCCACCAGTAGCGCGCCATGCTTGATGTGAGTCCCTTGCAAAATTGTTTTGTTAACTTAAAACAACTCATAGAAAATGCTGGAATCGCTTGGGCCACCGATTTAAGACGTGTCTCTCGTCCTGCACATGAAATCATGTGTTCCGTCCCCCTGCAACTTGCTTCAGATCCTCTCTTTCAAATGATCAAAGGTACCACTTGTAATCCGTCCAGTTGCAGTAGGCAGACCAAGATATCTCTCGTTGAAAGCTTCAACCGTGATGCCGAGAAGAAACTTCATATGTTGTCTAAATGGGTCAGGTGTGTTAGACTAAAATAGATGGAGGTTTTTTTCCCCTATTTACACTTTGTCTAGAACAGTCACCATAGATCCTCGAAACTTGATTCAGCCTACGGGCTCGTCTCCTTTGCACTCATAAAGATAAGACTGTCATCAGCAAAGAGAAGATGATTCACCCAAGGCGAATGATTGCTTACTTTGATCCCCCTATCCACTTGTGCGCCACCCAAGTTGTTCAAGAGTGTCGTAAAACCGTCCGCACAAAGCAGAAATAGGTAGGGTGAGTAGGGACCCCCTTGGCGCAAGCTGAAAGTGCGTTAAGTCGACTAGAGGGGGGTGAATAGGCGATTTTTATGAATTCTTCACTGAGGAATTTCAGGGTGAGGAAATTGCTAAGAAAAGAACTACTTGCAGCGGAATAAGTACTCAGATGCATACATGACATAACATAAACATAGACATCAAGAATAAATGAGAACAGACACAGAGTACAAGAAGCGTAAACATAGGATAAACAGGACGAAGATAAACAAACTGAAGAAATTGAACTGAGTTGAGAAAGTATTCAGTCAAAGTCTTCGAACAGATATGAACAAGCACACAACACAGTAATGAGGAAATGAAAGAGTTGAGGAAATATAACTAGTAGGCTTGGTGAAGACAATATTTGGTAGACTAGTTCCAACTGTTGTGACAGTTGTACGTCTGGTTGGAGCGGCTAGGTATTTAAACCTGAGGACACACAGTCCCGGACACATAGTCCTCACCGTATTCTCCTTGAGCTAAGGTCACACAGACCTCACCCAATCACTCGTGGTAAGTCTTCAGGTGACTTCCAAACCTTCACAAACTCGGTCACTCGGCGATCCAAAATTTTCTCTTGGATGCTCTAGACCATGACGCCTAACCGTCTGGAAGATGCACAGTCTTCAAAGGTAACAAGTGCCAGATCCACGCAGGATCAATCTCTTCAGTGATGCTCAATCACTTTGGGTTGTAGATGTTTGGGTTTGGGTTTTCCTCACTTGATGATTTTCGCTCAAAGTCCTCGGAGGATGGGATGATCTCAAATGACAAGTGTCAGTTTCTCTCGGAGCAGCCAACCAGCTAGTGGTTGTAGGGAGCGGCGATTTATAGCCTAGGGAGCAGCCCAACATCATAAGACATAAATGCCCTTCAATGATATGACCGTTAGGTGGGTAGATATTTTGGGACAACTGGCGCGTAGCACAGCAATGGTCGGAAACTTGTAGGCAATCCGCACTGGCGAATTCCTAAATCCTCAGTCAGAACAAATTCCTCAGAGACCAGAAGAACTTCGTCTCTGTCACTGAAAAAATTGACTAAGCTGCATGAGGTTTCCAATGGCTTCACTTGAAGGGATTGGTAGGTGTAGGATTTTGAGATGAGCATCACATGGAAATTTTTCCTTAGTATTTCCTCAACCCCCTTTAACAGTACGGTGTTTCCTATGACTCAAGAAAGAGAAAATGAAACTACGAAAACAAAAGTCTTCATGCTTCATGTTCCTCGAATGAAATCCAAGTCTTTAGGGTCACACAAATTTCTTCACTTTCAAAGTCTTCAGAAAGTCTTCAGAAATCCAAAGTCTTCAGTTGAAGACATTCATTTTTAGGGGTCGACTTTCTCTGTAAATATCAAACTCCTCATAGACTTATAGACCTGTGTACACTCACAAACATATTAGTTCCTTAACCTATAAGTCTTCAATACACCAAAATCACTAAGGGGCACTAGATGCACTTACACAAGCCCCTGGATGGGGTGAATTATGGCATCAATACTCCATTCACGCGCACTGTAAACCTGACAGAGGTCACACATTTCATGGTCAGTCTAACAAAACTCAGACTAAAGCCCAACCTTGACATGATAGCTTCTAGATAGTGCCATTCAAATCGGTCGTATGCTTTCATCATGTCAAGTTTGACTACACACACATGATTTCTCCCCTTCTTCCGCCTCCTCATTGCATGAACGCTCTCATACGCAATAAGTACGTTATCGGTAATGAGACGGACGGGAATAAAAGCACTCTGTTCTTCACCAATGATATCTCCAAGAAACTCCCTAACTCTGTTAGTGATACATTTGGATGCAATTTTATAGAGCACAAAGCAAAGAGAAATTGGTCTATATTGTGAGATACGCTGCGGGTACCTTACTTTAGGTATGAGGGTAATGGAAGTATCATTCATTGCCACTGGCAACTCACCTCCATTCAAGAAATCCAAAACAGCCTGCACTATATATATCTTCCTCAAGAAGCTCCCAGTGCCGCTGAAAAAACCCCGCTGTAAATCCATCCACCCCTGGTGCCTTGGATGGCGCCATTTGGAACAAGGCTACCTTGACCTCTTGAACTGTAAACGGCTTGTCGAGGTGTTCATTCATGAGTGGTGTCACCTTGGGCGGAACCAGATTGAGCAGCTCGTCCATAGGTCGGAAACCCTATGTATAAAGAGCTTCATAAAAACCTTGGACTTCTGCATGATTTTCTTCCATTGTCTGACACGTTGAGCCATCAACCCTCTCAAGAAACTCAATTCTGTTAACGCGTTTCCTTAAAGCTGCTTGGGCATGGAAATAGCATGTGTTCTGATCTCCCTTCCGTAACCATAGAACTCTGGATCGTTGCCGCAGCCATATTTCCTCATGTTGGAGAGCTTCACGCAATTGCTGCCCGATGACGCGTTCTTCATCTGTTGGCCCGCGCCCCGTGGAGCGAGCTCGTAGACGATCAAGCTTTGTGCGCAGCTTCCGGACCTTGCGTGTTAGGCTCCCGAATTCCTTTGCTCCCCAGCTAGCAAGCTTCTGCTGCATGTCGCTGAGAGCATTTACCACGCCGGCCAAACCATGTTGTCCATCTCCCTTTTGCCACTGTTGAAGAACAAACTGGTCATAGTGAACATGTGTCTGCCATACATCTTCATACTGAAACTGTCTAGCAGCTCGTACATTTTTCCCAGCCAAGTGTTCCCGCGGATCAATCAAAACAAAGCAATGATCAGACTCCGTGGTGGCAATGTGCTGGACATGTGTATCCGGGAACATATGAACATAGTGGGGGTTTCGAAACCCCCTATCCAATCTGGCTTTTACATTTGCATTTCCTTGTTGTCCATTATCCCATGTGTATTCCGTCCCAGACCAAGCCAGGTCATGAAACAAACAATCATCCACTGCTTCTCTGAACGCCCGCATTTGATATTCAGGCCTAGCCGCTCGGGAAAAATGTTCAGAAGCACTTATTGTATCAATGAAATCACCGACACAGAGCCAAGCTTCGTGCTGGATTGCAAAGAGTGTACGGAGGAACCTACAACTATGTGGCCGATCTTCCACCTTTGGAGGTCCATAGAAACCCGTAAGCCTCCATTCCTTCGAGGCTCGGTTCTTCGTCTTTACCAAAATGTCGATATGACAAGAACTGTAGTTTTTGAACTACACATCCAACTCATCCGTCCGAAACAAACCAATACCGCCACTAAGGCCGGTACTGTTTACAGCGAAGCATCCTGCAAAACCGAGAAGATTCTGCAAACTTTCCACTCTTTTCGCTGGGATTTTTGTCTCCATCACAAACAGGAAACTGTGCCCTTCCTGCTTCACCACACTGCGAAGCTCTCAAACTATTGATGGGTTCCCAAGCCCTCGACAGTTCCATCTCAAGCAACTCATTATGTCGGGCAGGGCTGCCTCGCAGCCTCTGCCGAAGTCTCCGAATTGCTCGGGGTAGGTTTCTTCTTCTTTGGCTCCCTCTCAGTTTCAGAACTCGCTGGCGAGCCATTGAGATAAGCAGTCACATTCCATGTCCCCTCCTTATCTTGGTGGGGGGAATCTGTCAGGAGCGGTCGTTCGACCTTCCTATACATCTGGTTCTGGACCTGAGGTCCTCCCTTCCTCTTCTGGTGGTTTCTATTATTCTTTGCAGGAGAAGTTACTTCAGCCGTCCCCTTAGCCGTTGTGATCGAGTTCTTCATCTCCGGCTTACTTTTGTGGGATGCTGAGTTCTCTCTCGTCGAACTTTCACCAGAGGCAGCCTTCTGATATGTCTCCAACGTATCTATAATTTTTGATTGCCCCATGCTATATTATCTACTGTTTTAGGCAATATTGGGCTTTATTATCCACTTTTATATTACTTTTGGGACTAACCTATTAACCGGAGGCCCAGCCCAGATTTGCTGTTTTATGCCTATTTTAGTGTTTCGAAGAAAAGGAATATCAAACCGAGTCAAAATGGAATGAAATCAACTAGAGAAGTTATTTTTGGAAGGAAAGCAACCCAGGGAACTTGGACTGCACGTCAGGGGAGATACAGGGGTGGGGGCATGCCCACCCCCCTGGGGCGCGCCCCCTTCCTCGTGGGGGCCCCGTGGCTCCTCCGACGTACTTCCGGCTCCCATATATATCCACGTATCCTAAAACTTCCAGAACAGAGAATAGATCGGGAGTTCCACCGCCGCAAGCCTCTGTAGCCACCAAAACCCAATCGGGACCCTGTTCCGGCACCCTGCCGGAGGTGGGAACCCTCACCGGTGTCCATCTTCATCATCCCGGCACTCTCCATGACGAGGAGGGAGTATTTCACCCTCGGGGATGAGGGTATGTACCAGTAGCTATGTGTTTGATCTCTCTCTCTCTCGTGTTCTTGATTTGGCACGATCTTGATGTATCGCGAGCTTTGCTATTATAGTTGGATCTTATATTTCTTCTCCCCCTCTACTCTCTTGTAATGGATTGAGTTTTCCCTTTGAAGTAATCTTATCAGATTGAGTCTTTAAAGATTTGAGAACACTTGATTTATGTCTTGCCGTGCGTATCTGTGGTGGCAATGGGATATCACGTGATTCACTTGATGTATGTTTTGGTGATCAACTTGCGGGTTCCGCCCATGAACCTATGCATAGGGGTTGGCACATGTTTTCGTCGTGATTCTACGGTAGAAACTTTGGGGCACTCTTTGAGGTTCTATGTGTTGGTTTGAGTAGTTGAATTGAGATTGTGTGATGCATATCGTATAATCATACCCACGGATACTTGAGGTGACATTGGAGTATCTAGGTGACATTAGGGTTTTGGTTGATTTGTGTCTTAAGATGTTATTCTAGTACTAACTCTAGGGCTGTTTGTGACACTTATAGGAATAGCCCAACGGATTGATTGGAAAGAATAACTTTGAGGTGGTTTCGTACCCTACCATAATCTCTTCGTTTGTTCTCAGCTATTAGTGACTTTGGAGTGACTCTTTGTTGCATGTTGAGGGATAGTTATGTGATCCAATTATGTTATTATTGTTGAGAGAACTTGCACTAGTGAAAGTATGAACCCTAGGCCTTGTTTCCTATCATTGCAATACCGTTTACGCTCACTTTTATCATTAGTTACCTTGCTGTTTTTATATTTTCAGTTTACAAAAACCTATATCTACCATCCATATTGCACTTGTATCACCATCTCTTCGCCGAACTAGTGCACCTATACAATTTACCATTGTATTGGGTGTGTTGGGGACACAAGAGACTCTTTGTTATTTGGTTGCAGGGTTGCTTGAGAGAGACCATCTTCATGCTACGCCTCCCATGGATTGATAAACCTTAGGTCATCCACTTGAGGGAAATTTGCTACTGTCCTACAAACCTCTGCACTTGGAGGCCCAACAACGTCTACAAGAAGGTTGCGTAGTAGACATCAAGCTCTTTTCTGGCGCCGTTGCCGGGGAGGTGAGTGCTTGAAGGTATATCTTTAGATCTTGCAATCGAATCTTTTTGTTTCTTGTTTTATCACTAGTTTAGTTTATAAAAGAAAAGTACAAAAAAATGGAATTGAGTTTGTCTCATACGCTTCATCTTTTTAATATCTTTCGTGAGTATGATGGAAAGGATAATTGTGCTCAAGTGCTAGAAGAAGAGATCTCTAAAATGTTTGGCACTAAATATTTGAATGATGAGCATGATTGCAATGTTGTTAGTATGAATTCCTTGAATATCCATGATGCTAATGATATGCAAAGCCACAAGCTTGGGGAAGCTATGTTTGACGAAGATGATATTTTTGCCCCCCAAGCTTTGATATGCATATTTACTATGATGAAAGCATGCCTCCTATCTATGATGATTATTGTGGTGACACTTATGCTATAAAGAATAATGATAACCATGAAACTTGTCATCTTGATCTTAATTTTCAATCACATGATAGTTATTTTGTTGAGTTTGCTCCCACTACTATTGATGAGAAGAATTTTGCTTATGTGGAGAGTAATAAAATTTCTATGCAAGTAGATCATGAAAAGAATGCTTTAGGTGCTGGTTATATTGTTGAATTCATTCATGGTGCTACTGAAAATTATTATGAGGGAGGAATATATGCTTGTAGGAATTGCAATAATATCAAGTTTCCTCTCTATGTGCTTAAAGTTTTGAAGTTATGCTTGTTTTACCTTCCTATGCAAGTTGATTGTTGTTCCCATAAGTTGTTTGCTCACAAAATCCCTATGCATAGGAAGTGGGTTAGACTTAAATGTTCTAGTCATATTCTTCATGATGCTCTCTTTATGTCTCAATTCTTATCTTTTATGTGAGCATCATTGAAATCATCATGCCTAGCTAGGGGCTTTAAATGTTAGCGCTTGTTGGGAGGCAACCCAATTTTATTTTAGTTTCTTGCTTTTTGCTTCTGTTTAGGAATAAATAATCCATCTAGCTTCTTTTTAGATGTGGTTTTGTGTTTTAATTAGTGTTTTTGCCAAGTAGAACCTTTGGGAAGACTTGGGTGAAGTCTTTATGATCTTGCTGTAAAAAACAGAAACTTTAGCGCTCACGAAATTAGCTAGAACTTTTTACTGGAAAGTGCTATTTAGTTTATTATTTTTGAAGATGATTACTAGACAAATTCCTCAGGTCCACCAATTTATTTTAGAATTTTTTGACTTCCAGAAGTTTGCGTTAGTTACAGATTACTACAGACTGTTCTGTTTTTGACAGATTCTGTTTTTCGTGTGTTGTTTGCTTATTTTGATGAATCTATGGCTAGTAAAATAGTTTATAAACCATAGAGAAGTTGGAATACATTAGGTTTAACACCAATACAAATAAATAATGAGTTCATTACAGTACCTTGAAGTGGTGTTTTGTTTTCTTTCGCTAACGGAGCTTATGAGTTTTCTGTTAAGTTTTGTGTTGTGAAGTTTTCAAGTTTTGGGTAAAGATTCGATGGACTATGGAATAAGGAGTGGCAAGAGCCTAAGCTTGGGGATGCCCAAGGCACCCCATGGTAATATTCAAGGATAACCAAGCGTCTAAGCTTGGGGATGCCCCGGAAGGCATCCCCTCTTTCGTCTTCGTTCATCGGTAACTTTACTTGGAGCTATATTTTTATTCACCACATGATATGTGTTTTGCTTGGAGCGTCATGTTATTTTATTTTGTTTTATTTTCTGTTTGAATAAAGTACCAAGATCTGAAATTGTTAAATGGTAGAGTATTCACATGGTTGCATAATTATTCGACTACTCATTGATCTTCACTTATATCTTTCGGAGTAGTTTGTCAATTGCTCTAGTGCTTCACTTATATCTTTTAGAGCATGGTGGTAGTTTTATTTTGAAGAAATATATGAACTCTCATGCTTCACTTATATTATTTTGAGAGTATTAAATAGCATGGTAATGTTCTTAATCCTAATATGCTAAGCATAAATGATTTGTAATAATTCTTATGAGTGTGTCGAATACTAAGAAAAGTTTGATGCTTGATAATTGTTTTGAGATATGAAGATGGTGATATTAGAGTCATGCTAGTTGAGTAGTTGTGAATTTGAGAAATACTTGTGTTAAAGTTAGTGATTCCCGTAGCAGGCACGTATGGTGAACCGTTATGTGATAAAGTCAGAGCATGATTTTTTTATTGAATTGTCTTCCTTATGAGTGGCGGTCGGGGACGAGCGGTGGTCTTTTCCTACCAATCTATCCCCCTAGGAGCATGCGCGTAATACTTTGCTTTCATAACTTGTAGATTTTTGCAATAAGTATATGAGTTCTTTATGACTATTGTTGAGTCCATGGATTATACGCACTTTTCCCATCCTTCCACCATTGCTAGCCTCTCTAATACCGCGCACCTTTCGCCGGTATCATACACCCACCATATACCTTCCTCAAAACAGCCACCATACCTACCTATCATGGCATTTCCATAGCCATTCCGAGATATATTGCCATGCAACTTACCACCGTTCCGTTTATTATGACACGCTCCATCGTTGTCATATTGCTTAGCATGATCATGTAGTTGACATTGTATTTGTGGCAAAGCCACCATTCATAATTCTTTCATACATGTCACTCATGAGTCATTGCACATCCCGGTACACTGCCGGAGGAATTCATATAGAGTCATACCTTGTTCTAAATATTGAGTTGTAATTCTTGAGTTGTAAGTAAATAAAAGTGTGATGATCATCATTATTAGAGCATTGTCCCAGTGAGGAAAGGATGATGGAGACTATGATTCCCCCACAAGTCGGGATGAGACTCCGGACGAAAAATAAAAAAAAAGAGAAAAAAAGAAAAAAAATGCCATAAAAAAAGAGAAAAGGTCCAAACAAAAAAATATATAAAAAAATAAAAAAATGAGAGAAAAAGAGAGAAGGGACAATGTTACTATCCTTTTACCACACTTGTGCTTCAAAGTAGCACCATAATCTTCATGATAAAGAGTCTCCTATGTTGTCACTTTCATATACGAGTGGGAATTTTTCATTATAGAACTTGGCTTGTATATTCCAATTATGGGCTTCCTCAAATTGCCCTAGGTCTTCGTGAGCAAGCGAGTTGGATGCACACCCACTTAGTTTATTTTGTTGAGCTCTCATATACTTATAGCTCTAGCGCATCCGTTGCATGGCAATCCCTACTCATTCACATTGATATCTATTGATGGGCATCTCCATAGCCCGTTGATACGCCTAGTTGATGTGAGACTATCTTCTCCTTTTTGTCTTCTCCACAACCACCATTCTATTCCACCTATAGTGCTATGTCCATGGCTCACGCTCATGTATTGCGTGAAGATTGAAAAAGTTTTGAGAATGTCAAAAGTATGAAACAATTGCTTGGCTTGTCATCGGGGTTGTGCATGATTTAAATACTTTGTATGGTGAAGATAGAGCATAGCCAGACTATATGATTTTGTAGGGACAACTTTCTTTGGCCATGTTATTTTGAGAAGACATGATTGCTTTGTTAGTATGCTTGAAGTATTATTATTTTTATGTCAATATGATTTGTCTTGAATCTTTCGGATCTGAATATTCATATCACAAGTAAGAAGAATTACATTGAATTATGCCAAGTAGCACTCCGCATCAAAAGTTCTTTTTTATCATTTACCTACTCGAGGACGAGCAGGATTTAAGCTTGGGGATGTTTGATACGTCTCCAACGTATCTATAATTTTTGATTGCTCCATGCTATATTATCAACTGTTTTAGGCAATATTGGGATTTATAATCCACATTTATATTACTTTTGGGACTAACCTATTAACCGGAGGCCCAGCCCAGATTTGTTGTTTTATGCCTATTTCAGTGTTTTGAAGAAAAGGAATATCAAACGGAGTCGAAACGGAATGAAATCAACTGGAGAAGTTATTTTTGGAAGGAAAGCAACCCAGGGAACTTGGAGTGCACGTCAGGGGAGATACGGGTTGCCCACGAGGGTGGGGGGCGCGCCCCCTGCCTCGTGGGGCCCCCGTGGCTCCTCCGACGTACTTCCGGCTCCCATATATATCCACATACCCTAAAACTTCCAGAACAGAGAATAGATCGGGAGTTCCACCGCCGCAAGCCTCTGTAGCCACCAAAACCCAATCGGGACCCTGTTCCGGCACCCTGCCGGAGGGGGGGACCCTCACCGGTCGCCATCTTCATCATCCCGGCGCTCTCCATGACGAGGAGGGAGTAGTTCACCCTCGGGGCTGAGGGTATGTACCAGTAGCTATGTGTTTGATCTCTCTCTCTCTCTCTCGTGTTCTTGATTTGGCACGATCTTCATGTATCGCGATCTTTGCTATTATAGTTGGATCTTATATTTCTTCTCCCCCTCTACTCTCTTGTAATGGATTGAGTTTTCCCTTTGAAGTAATCTTATCGGATTGATTCTTTAAAGATTTGAGAACACTTGATGTATGTCTTGCCGTGTGTATCTGTGGTGACAATGGGATATCACGTGATTCACTTGATGTATGTTTTGGTGATCAACTTGCGGGTTCCGCCCATGAACCTATGCATAGGGGTTGGCACACGGTTTCGTCGTGATTCTCCGGTAGAAACTTTGGGGCACTCTTTGAGGTTCCATGTGTTGGTTGAGTAGATGAATTGAGATTGTGTGATGCATATCGTATAATCATACCCACGGATACTTGAGGTGACATTGGAGTATCTAGGTGACATTAGGGTTTTGGTTGATTTGTGTCTTAAGGTGTTATTCTAGTACGAACTCTAGGGCTTTTTGTGACACTTATAGGAATAGCCCAACGGATTGATTGGAAAGAATAACTTTGAGGTGGTTTCGTACCCTACCATAATCTCTTCGTTTGTTCTCCGCTATTAGTGACTTTGGAGTGACTCTTTGCTGCATGTTGAGGGATAGTTATGTGATCCAATTATGTTATTATTGTTGAGAGAACTTGCACTAGTGAAAGTATGAACCCTAGGCCTTGTTTCTTATCATTGCAATACCGTTTACGCTCACTTTTATCATTAGTTACCTTGCTGTTTTTATATTTTCAGTTTACAAAAACCTATATCTACCATCCATATTGCACTTGTATCACCATCTCTTCGCCGAACTAGTGCACCTATACAATTTACCATTGTATTGGGTGTGTTGGGGACACAAGAGACTCTTTGTTATTTGGTTGCAGGGTTGCTTGAGAGAGACCATCTTCATGCTACGCCTTCGACGGATTGATAAACCTTAGGTCATCCACTTGAGGGAAATTTGCTACTGTCCTACAAATCTCTGCACTTGGAGGCCCAACAACGTCTACAAGAAGAAGGTTGCGTAGTAGACATCACCTTCTTCCAATCATCCAATGCCAGTAGGCCTTTGCCAAATGGAAGATCTCCATTCTCGTCTCTCATTCCGGGCGTAGCACAGAAAAGATCCGAGTGGCCCAGTTTGCCACACGAGAAGCAGAAGTGTGGCACATTCTCATACACAATATCATAAGGATCCATGTATTTTCTCCTCTTTGACTCGATTAGTATCCACCTCCTCAAGGGTTTATCAACATCAACAGTGACTCTCGCCCTTAGGTACCCAGCAGTGTGATCAAACTGCACCGAGGATGCTTGTCTATAAATCTGGTGAGCGATTGCTATGCTCCATGGTTCCGCCCGAAGATTAAACGGGAGATTCAGAACTCGGGCCCATAGCTGCAGCTTATCAAATTTCAACTCGGAAAGGCGCATGCACTCCTCGAACTTAGATAGAATCACTGCGTTCTTGCTGACCTGCCATGGCGATCCCTCCCACACGCAATCACGACCCCGTTTGCATGCAAATTCCGCCACAAACATGTTCTCCCCTACCGGTTTGAAGGATAAACCTTTAGGGTTTCCCCATACCGGTCGGAGCGCGCTGGATATAGCACTACTAGGAAAAGGGCTATAGATAGGATTGATACTAATGGCGCACCATGGGAGCCGTGCGCCACTAGTATATACTAATGGCGCACCAAGTGTTAATTTTTTTCCATTTTTCCATACATACTGATGGCGCATCAGGTCTATAATGCGCCATTACTAGTTCTAACTACTAATGGCGCACCAAGCAGACAGTGCGCCATTACTGCAAAAAAAATTATTCTTTTTTTTGCAAAACTACTAATGACGCATCGTCCCACAGTGCGCCATTACTAGTTTAAACTAGTAATGGCGCACTATTAGAAGGTGCGCCATTAGTATATATATTTATTTTTTTTACTTTTTTTCAAAACTACTAATGGCGCACCACCTTCTGGTGCGCCATTAGTAACCAGGGTTACTAATGGCGCATTTGTTGGTGGTGCGCCATTAGTAACCTGGGACCCCAACAAGATATTTTGGACAGCCCCACACCTACCCACTCACTTATCCCATTTCATTCCCTCCACCTCCTTCTCCAAGCTTTCGGCCATCTCCTCCTCCTCACCTCATTTCCACCATAGATTCATCAAAATTAAGTGGTGAAATTACCTTTTTTTTGATAGGTAAGTAAGGGAAAGCTATCTTCATGATGTAGATCTACTTTTTTTCTCCCTAGCTCGCTCCAACAACATGCACATGCACTTTTTGTGGCCTAGCTAGATCTATGTATGTTTGTGGTGTTGCATGTGTTTGTGGTGTTGCATATATGTTTGTGTTTGAAGGTACCGGTATTTGAAATGCGATAGCTGCCAATATTTTGCCGGAATGTTTTGATTCATTTCCGTTTCGGCGAGAATTTTGGCACTATGCATTATTTTTGGTCCTATTTTTAGGGAAGGTCATGCCAAAAATTTTCTTGGTTCTAAAATATCGTTTTGCTCTACCCCGCAAGCGACCATGGTCCGCACGATGACTGAAGGCATCGTGAATAGGTTTTTGAGCTCCGCGAAGGCCGAGATGCTTCAAAAGAACGAGACAGAGATAAGATGTCCGTGTCGAGATGCAAGCTGAAGAGCCTTATTGCGGACCTGGATTCCGGGCAGGTGTGGGACCACCTGCTCTTGCGTGGTTTCATGGATGGCTATCGGTGGCAAGGTGATGAAGATGACTATGAAGTCGTCCATGGCCGACGCCGGGCAAGAAATGAGGATGGGCAACAAGACAAGTACCACCGCGGCGAGGGCGGGCGAGAAGACGAAGAATCTCCAGGACATGATCACGACGGTGATGCTGTACACAGTCATCATGTAGAAGATGTCGTACATGATGATGAGGAAGATCAAGACGAAGGGCATGATCATGAAGATGAAGATGCTGGAGCAGACGAAGATGGAGGCTGGGTGCAGGACCCTCATATTCAAGAGCTGCTTCTCAAGCAGACGGATAACGCAAGAGCTACCGCCCGAGAGAAAGCCAAGCTGGATCAATTGGAGATAGACGCGGTTACTCCATTGTATGAAGGATGTAGGCCCGAGGATACCCGCCTGAAAGTAATGCTCATGGCTCTGGAGATGAAGGTAAAACACAAAATGACCGACGCATGCTTCGACGAGAACATGTCATTCTGGCATGAACGTCGTCCCAAGAGGAATAAGTGCCCGACCAGTTTCGAGGAGGCGAAGAAAATCATGTGTCCTCTGGATTTACCGGACGTGAAATACCATGTGTGCATGAACAATTGTATCATTTATCGGGACGAGCATGCAGAGTCTACCATATGTCCGGTGTGCGGCGTCACTCGATACAAGAAGAGGAAGAAAGCTTCTCGAAAATCGGTGTGGTACTTTCCGATCACTCCTCGTCTGCAGCGGTATTTCGCGGACCCTAAGGTAGCAAAGCTCCTGCGTTGGCACGCGGATAGGGAGGAGAAGAAGCGGGAAGATGACGGAAATGATCCGGAGATAAATAAAAAGGACAAGATGCTGAGTCACCCTAAGGATGCGAGCCAGTGGCAAGCGTTGAACTTCGAATACCCAGAATTTGGGAAGGATCCAAGGAACATCGTGATGGGCGCGAGCACCGATGGAGTCAATCCGTTTGGCAGCCAGAGAAGCACACATAGCACCTGGCCTGTGTTTGTGTGGATGTACAACCTTCCCCCCTAGTTGTGCATGAAGAGGAAGTATATTCACATGAATATGCAAATTGAAGGGCCGAAACAACTAGGGAACGACATCAATCTGTATCTGGGGCTGCTGAAGGAGGAGCTAGACACACTGTGGAAAACGCCAGCCAATACGTGGGACGCCGCAGAGAAAGAATATTTCCCTATGAGAGCCGCACTGCTCACGACGGTGCACGACTATCTTGGTTACGGATATCTCACGGGGCAGGTAGTCCACGGATTTTCTGGATGCGTAAGGTGCATGGATGACACAACGTATCGCCAGCTAGATAGAGATCCTGGGTCTTCGAAAACCGTGTTCATGGGACATCGAAGGTGGCTTCGTGACGATGATCCGTGGAGGAAACGCAAGGATCTGTTCGATGGTGACACCGAACCCCGAAAACGCCCGTGTACGAGGAGCAGCGAGGAAATAGACAAGCTGTTGAAAAATTGGAAAGACTGCCCACTGCCGGGAAAGAAGCAAAAGGTGCCAGAGCTGGGAAAGAAGCGAAAGGCGCCAGAGCCGCTGCTGAAGGTATGGAAAACGAGGTCTGTTTTCTGGGACTTGCCGTACTGGAAGATCCACCGTGTGCCTCACAGCCTTGATGTCATGCATATCACGAAGAACGTGTGCGAGAGTCTACTTGGTACCCTGCTCAACATGCCAGAGAGGACCACAGATGGGCCAAAAGCAAGGGCAGACTTGAAATCAATGGGCATCAGGCAGGAGCTTCACGCTAATGATGATGACGACGATGATGATGATGATGATGATGATGATGATGATGATGATGATGATGATGATGATGATGATGATGATGATGATGATGATGATGAGGCGAAGTAGGACACAGAAAGTCGTCACAAAGGCAAAAAGGCCAAGAAGACCGGAAATGACTACCCACCCGCAAGCTTCACTCTAAGTCAGGAGGAGATCGATCAGTTTTTCACCTACCTCCTAGGAGTAAAACTTCCTTACGGTTACGCGGGGAAGATAAGCAGATACCTAGACCCAGCGAAGCAGAAGTTCAGCGGGATGAAGTCTCACGACTGTCACGTGCTGATGACGCAGATACTTCCAGTTGCAATCCGTGGGATCATGGACGCGCACGTCCGTGAAACGCTATTTGGCCTATGCAACTTTTTCGACGTCATCTCTCGGAAGTCGATTGGCGTGAGGCAACTCAGAAGGCTACAGGAAGAGATCGTGGTGATACTATGCGAGCTAGAGATGTACTTCCTGCCCGCATTCTTCGACGTTATGGTGCATCTGCTGATCCATATCGTGGAGGATATCATCCAACTCGGGCCGACGTTCCTGCACAGCATGATGTCGTTCGAAAGGATGAATGGTGTCATCAAAGGATACGTTCGCAACATGTCACGTCCAGAGGGAAGTATAGCCAGGGACTTTCTGACCGAAGAGTGCATCTCCTACTGCACGAATTATCTAGGCATCGAGAACCCCGTTGGTCTGCCCGTCAACAGGCACCTCGGTAGGCTCGCTGGATGGGGTCACCGTGAGAGTCGCCGTGAAATGCATGTCGACTTCAAGGGTTGACTCGCCGACTTTGAAAGAGCAAACCTAGTCGCGCTACAACACATAGACGTGGTCGATCCTTGGGTGGTAGAGCACAAAACCTTTATTGAGAAGACGTACAATGACCGAGGCCAACAGAGGACGGACGGAGATATACTCAAAGAGCACAACTCGTGTTTCACGCGTCGGTTCAAGCAGAAGCTTCTGTCATGCCCTTTACATGAGGATTCTTCCACGGAAGAACAACTCATATTCGCCTTGTCACAGGGCGTCGAGCACAACCTGATGACCTATGAGACGTACGATATCAACGGCTACACATTCTACACCGAGGACAAGGACATGAAGAGCGATGGTTATCAGAACTCCGGGGTAACGATGGAATCATACACCGGCAACGACAAGGACGGATACTACGGAAGGATCGAGGAGATCTGGGAGCTGAGCTACGCTGGAGAGAAGGTCCCGATGTTCCGTGTCAGATGGGCCAAGAGCGTCCTAAAAGAAGACCGGTATTTCACCACCATGGTTATACCCGAAGCCAAATCCAAGACCGCGGGCGCAAACGTCACCGCGAAAAATGAGCCATGGGTACTGGCTTCCCAAGTGGACCAATGCTTCTTCATTACCGACCCGTCAAAGCCCAGTCGTGTTGTCGTGAGGAGAGGCAAAAGGAAGATCATCGGAATGGATGGAGTAGCCAATGAGCAAGACTTCGACAAGTACGGCGACCCGAAGATCGAACATGATGACGATGATGAAGTAGCAGCACACACCACAAGAAGAAGCAGGACCACCCTACCTAAAGGACGTCCGTTCCACAGAAGAACTCCATTTGCGAAAAAGAAGGGCAAGAAGATTGTGAACAGATAGCTAGCTAAGATCGATTGTATTTAAATCGTAGTCTTCATTTCTCGGGCACTTTTTGATATCATGAATATTTCATGGGCACTTTTTGAATTCATGAATATTTTTTCAAATTTGATGATATTTTTTCATATTCAATATTTTCCCCCGCTCCACCGCCGCCGACGACCCCCCGCACCCTTCCCCACTCCGCCGCCGCCGCCGACCCACCGCACCCTCCCCCGCTCCACCGCTGCCGCCGACACCCCGCACCTTCCCCCGGCCCGCTCCACCGCCGCCGCCGACACCCGCACCCCTCCCCCACTTTTT
>NC_057800.1:13472077-13498413 GCF_018294505.1 Triticum aestivum
CCGCACCTCCCCACTTCCCCTCCCCTCTGCACCACCGTCGTCCCCGCGCCCACCGGCCCTCCTCCGCCGCGACGACCAGGCGCCGCCGTCCGCGGACTGCCTCGAGATCTATCCTCGTCCGCGCGAAGATCCCCTCCACTCCGCGGGCAGGGGCTCTTCTCCTGCCGCTGCAGCTACAAGAGGAGAGGAGCACCGGCCAGCCACCACCGACGAACGCCTCCATCCCCCCTTCCTCCTTCGCCCGACGAGCCTCTTCACTCCGGGAACTTGCTGCTACTGCTAATCCAAGCTGCACCACCTACCTCGCCAAAGGTCTGTCCCGGCAGCTCTCTGTGAGGTAAAAAATCTACTTTTCTGATGTACAAATCCCTGTTTGTGCTTGCTTCCATATGTGAGATATATACCATATTGTTGTTGTGTTTGTGTGAATTATTGCTGCCATATTTTTGTGAATTCTTGCTGCAATAATACAAACTATGTTGATGTATGTCAAATATATGGTCAGATTAGCCTATATTAGTATATGTGTTGATTGATTAAAGTGTTATGACAACAATGCATGACAGCAGTATGTGCATGAAGTGCTTGACAATTAACCTTAAAATTTATGTTGTGAAATAGATGGAAAATGAAAAGGCTAATTGGGATGCACATCACATAAGTGGAGACACTAATTTTGTCTGACTTGTGGAGGCTCTAATCCTCAGGGATCATGGCTAAAATAATTTTCCATGCCTAATTAGTGATTATCTGAATTACTTTGTAAACTGTAGAGGTGGTTAGGCTCTGGTTAAAAATAAAAACAATAATAGAAGTTTTGTATTTTCTAAGTAAAAAACCCCACATATGCACCAGGATGTGATCTGTCAGAACCAAAGTAGACCTAGCTCTGCATTAGTTGTTTTGTGCTTCAAGTGTCCCAGTCAAGGACAAACTGAGTGGTTGCAAAATAATATTATGTGGTCAATGTGGATTTACTATTTTCTGGTGATAGTTCTAAACTGGTAAATAAGTTAACATGCGTAAGTGAGACTTGGCATTTTAAAGCTTAGGGTCTTCAACTTCAACCATGAATTGGGATGATAATGTTATTTTGCCTTCTTAACAGTATGTCTATTGATTCAAAATTGCCATGGCAAAAATATGTTTCAGAAAATGACATGGACTAAAATGTTCTATAGATCATGATCCATAGACAAAAAAATGCCATGATCCATACAGTATAAATTCCATGATGCATAGACTATAATTTTCATGGCCCGGTGCAAAAGAAATTTGCCATGTTGCAAAAAGAAAAGAAATTTGCCATGGTGCATATAGTAAAAACAATGCCATGATCTGTAAAATACATTTGTCATTCTTTCTGTGTTTGTACAGACTTGTTAAACTATTGATGATTTTTTGTTGGGTGACATATTATATCTGGAATGGAAGCTCACATAAGTTGAGCTGATTTTTGTCCATATGAAAGCAGAGGACCATATGGTCTGTGGCTGGGTTTTGTCTCTGACCGTCGTGTCGTGATGATTTTGCAGGTACCCCGAGAGGCCCTTGAGTTTGCCGGAATGTCGATTAACTTTCGTTCCGGCAAATTCGGGTACTCCATATGTCCTATTTTCAGCAAAGGTCATGCTGAAATTTTCCGTGAATTTTAGCATGACTTTGCTAAAAATCGGACATATGAGGTACTTGCTACTAATGCATGGGCCGGGGTATATTAGTACTTAATTAAGTAGGATCAACTGCCCCTTTATTCTTACTGCATTAAACCATAGGTGGCAATAGAGCCAAGTGATTAGGCCCAACTTAGAATTCTCCTCAGCATTGATAAACCCTAGATGATAAACCCAACATAGGTAGCAATAGAGCCAAGTGATTAGTGCCAAGTGATTAGGCCCAACCTAGGGTGCCTCGGCATCGATAAACCCTAAATGATGAAAACTTAACTTAGCATTTAGGGTGCCTCGGCATCGATAAACCCTAAATGATGAAAACTTAACTTGGCTGCCCCGGATGCCTCGGTGTCGATGAGAACCTAAATGATGTACGCTTAGGCTTTTAGGGTGCCTTGGCGTTGACAAACCCTAAATGATGAAAGCTTAGGCTTTTAGGGTGCCTCGGTGTCGACAAACCCTAAATGATGAGACCATGATCTTGTTCCTTGACAATAACCAACTATTTGACCAAACTTTTTTCCTATTTAGAGCGAAACATGGCCCACAACGATTAGGCCGGTGGTTCGGGCGGCAAGCCATTCTGGGAGCTGTCCCAGGAGATGGAGGAACAACCTCACCGCTATGAGGACGCCGCGGAAGACACCGATCCTGGTTACACAACCCCTAGTGGCGTCGGGGATGACACCGCTGATGGTGCCACCGAGGATGCCACCACTGATGATGGCGGCGCACACACAGATGGCAGCCAACCGAAGAAGCAAAGGAAGGACCGGTGCCCGAATGCGCTCCGCGCCCTCAAGGAGGAATTCACTCAAGTGGACTCCAACGGGAATCCAACGGAGCCCAAACATATAGTCAAGGGGTACTCGCTTCAGCTCGGGTGCATTCTTCGGAGCACCGTCTCGATCAACACCGAGAACCTTAGGCATAAGGACCGAGGGAATTTGCGCAACCTCCTCTTCACGAAGCTGCACGAACGATACAAGTTCCCCGCCAAATTTGAAAACACACACCTCTCAGGGAATAAAGTGAACAATGCCGCCCTCACGAAGATGAGCACGGCCCTGTCTACTTGGAGAAGCGCGGTGAAGAGAATGATTGATAAAGGTGATAGTTATGACAAGATCAAGGCAAAATATCCTTTGATGTGCGAAGATGACTACAAGGAGTTCAAGATCAAGTGCGAGAGCCCCGCAACCTCCGAATCAAGTCAGTGGGGGAAAGAAATGCGGGAGTTGAACTTAGGGGAACACAAACTCGGTCCCGGCGGTTACAGAGTGGCGGAGCCTATATGGGACAAGGAGGACGTGGAGCGTGCCGAGCAAGGCCTACCGCCCCGCTTCGAGAAATACAGCGGTGAGAAGCAGACCAGGAACTATGTCAGGGCCTGGTACAAGGAGGACCCGATAACAAAGGAGCTTACCACGGATCCGAAGACCAGGGCGCTTGAGCTTCTTCTGGTAAGGAATACACCCCCGCGTAATTAGCTCCATATGGTGGCACTCTAATTAATCCCCAATATTTCTAAATGGTTCACGTTCCTTTCATAGGACAATGAAAGCAGTAGCGCGGGGTCGTCTCAGAGCTCCCCTTTCAACACCCCTTTAAATAGGGTGTTGAACGTAATGAAAACAAGGATAAGCTCACTAAGCCGACGTCAGCTGGTCGTGTGGCCGGCAAAGGCTTGTCCACAAAATGGGGGTCATACTATACCGCTGGTGTGTGGAAGGAGAAAAAGACCAGCTCGGAAAGCCAGACGCGCGAGGTTGAAGAACTCAAGGCACCAGTGGCGCAGATTCCGGAGCTTGTCCAAGAGCAAGTGCAACAACAACTTGGAACGACGCTCAACGCCATGGTGCCTATGTTGATTCATGGGCTGACGACGTGGATTGGGGGCGGCCAACAGGGGCTTCCCCCGGTTCCCAGCTTCACGGCCAGCAACTCGCACAGCACGCAGGCGGCGCCATTGGTGTCTCCGGCGGAGGCGGTATTCGTGTCTCCGGTGCCGGCACGGGCATTGGAGCTTAATGCACCCGGGTGTACGCCGGCCGGCACCTCGCCAGCAAGCGCCCCCTCCGTCAGTTGCACGCCCGCCGTTGGTGGTGCCTCGACATTAGTCGAGCTCGACGGCATCACGGTAACTAAGCCTCTCGGCCGATGACTTCATCTCCTTGCCTTTGACTGGGCATCCCTGACGCCCTGTACATGTTTTCGCAGGGCACCGCCGACGTTCCTTGCACTCTTCTGCACTTCGTGGGTGCCGAGTTGGTCGATGTCGCCAAGGGCAGAATCGTTCAACCGGGTAACCCCATGTTCCACGGTAATCCGATGCCACCCACAATGTATAGGGTTGAAGTGGTTCGGGTGCTGCCAGGCTACGATGAGCTGTTACCTTCGATTCGACCCACTGGGGCCGACGAAGAAGATGAGATGACCCTCAGCACCTGCGTAAACTGGCCCCTGCTTTGGCCGAAGAGCCAGATTCGTTTGGGGGCAGGGGACACCACCCCACAGACAAGATCGCCAGTCGTGCCGGCGCCAAGCCATGGCAAGAACGCCGCAACGCTACCAGACCTGCCGGACATCCCTATGGCATAGGATCCGGACAACCCTATGGCACAGGATCCGGACGGCGACGACAATGACGATGGTACATTTACCAAAGTTGATAAGTACTTTGCCGAACATGGGTACGCTGACGAGTTCTGCGGGCCTCTTTCTCAAGAACCCAACCAAGACGACCGCGATCTAGCTGGTACGGCGGAGAAATCCAATTGCAACAGGCGTCGTCTGGCATTCATTTCTCAGGACACGCCTCCAGCTCCCGCCTTCACCGAGCCTCAGATAGCTGAGGTGCGAAATATTATCAGCCCCAACACGCTCAAGAAGGTGGTCTGTGAGCAGAACTCGATCCCATTATAGGAGATCAAGAAGAAGGGACGGAAACGAAAGACTAACAAGGGCGCCGGTGCGAGCCAGCCGGCACCGAGTTCGATCCGTGCTCAGGACGGGCCACCTTCACCTAAGGATATCTCGAGGAGGGTGCATGTGGCGGGTAGGGCGATGCTACCGCCAAATATGTTGAATGCTGCAACCGGTGCTATGCGGAGTCTGCACGACAGTGTTTTTTCTTTGGAGAAGCGGCGTCTCAGAGAGAAGGATGTGGCATACCCGGTTTTCCTGGCCAAGGTGCTAGAGGGCAAGGGCTTTGTGGATGGCGACATCGGGGGTATGATCGTCCTGCGGTTTGATGACATCTTTGCTATGTTTAACCTTCATCCGCTGCACTACACCTTCGTTCGGCTATTTTCGCTGAGCATGCAGATGCGGATCATTAGAGACAAGACCCCGGACATCGTGATAGTCGACCCCTTCTACATGCGTGCCAAGCACTTGAGCAGCGCTGGGGACCGCCAAGTTGTGAGTTCACACCTCGAAGGCGTCATTCTGGAAAACGCAGATAAGGATAATTTCCTTCTGGCTTACTTTCCTGAGTAAGTCATCCCTTAACCGCCCCGTAACATATGATTTCTTAGATTTCGATCGTTCTTTTTTTCTAACATTCTGTGTTCTGTGCAGTGACACACATTGCACACTCATCCTCTTAAGCCCGAAATATTCCATGGCCACGTATTTCGACCCGAACCGTAACTCCAAGATAGACTACACAAATGTCAAGAAAGTTCTTGATGATGTTCTCCCCGGCTACGCCAAATCTGGAGGCACCTTCACCAGGCCAGTTCGTAAGTATGGCAAGCACATGTTCTCACACAATACGAAGTTCTGCTGCGTCAAGCAGCCGCCTGGCGGTCAGAAGGATGCCTACTACACCCTCCATCACATGCGGGCAATCGTAAGGGACCATCATCACCTTCTGTTACCAGATAATCTCAAAGATTGGGCCTGGAGCTTGTCGGCAGTCCAGGACGCGGATCTCAGACAAGAATTCTTCTGCATCCAGTCGGAGTTTGCGGACATCATCCATCAAGATGTCCTTCATACCGCGGGGCAGTTCTTCCTCAGATATCAACCGTCCAACAGTGAGATAGATGAAACGCTACAAATGCAGGGTGACAACGCCCGTGATTTCATGACCATCACGACAGACGACGGCTTCACCCACGCTCCTGTCTGATGAGTCAAGTCGAAAGTAGTGATGTGTAGTTCTGAAACATTGATTGGCTCATGTTGTAATTAAACTTTAATGAATTCATATGTCTCTTTGGTTTGGACAGTTGTTCAACTTAGATGTAATCGATGCTATTTATTAGTAGGACCATGAATCATGCTATTAATGTCTTGCTTTTCTCTTCTGATCCTTTTGTTGCATACTTACATATTGCTTATGTATTGTCTGTTGTTTGGCTTGTGCATAGAGATGCCGTCGTATGTCGTGTACAAGGGTAAGGTTCCCGGAGTCTACGATGACTGGGAGGAGTGTCGGAGACAGGTTCACCGTTTCAGCGGTAACAGTTACAAAGGGTACACCACTAGGGCGGAGGCCGAATCTAGATACGCCCACTATCTAGCGGGAGAGAGGAGGGAGCGTTGGAGGAACCGGATGAAGACCAGTTTGATCGCGATGATGCTCATCGTGATGACCACGGCTCTCTTCTATGTGATGGTAGTTTAGATGATCGATATCGACTTGTAATGTGAAGACAAACTCGATACTCGCGGTCTTGAGACTTGTAATGTTTTATCTTTGTTCGGTCTTTTGAATTCGGAGACTAATATGATGAATTGTATTCAGAGACTAATCTTCTATTGTATTCGATGAATCTGATGTTGCCGTGTGCTGCTGTCTATATTCTGTCTAATAATATATTTTATATTCCGTCTAATAATATATTTTGTAACCTGCGCAAAAATCAGAAAAGGAAAAAAATAAACCAAATATTCATAGTAATGGCGCATCACCACCAGGTGCGCCATTAGTATGCCAAAGGATACTAATGGCGCATCAGTGGAGAATGCGCCATTAGTATGACAAAGCCATGCTTACGTATGGCCCCCCGGGAGGCACACTAATGGCGCATGCTGTTACATACTAATGGCGCACTGGTGGGTGCGCCATTAGTATACCAGATACTAATGGCGCACCTTTGGTGCGCCATTAGTAAGATATACTAGTGGCGTGTTACTAATGACGCACTGGTAATGCGCCATTAGTAGGCAAAACCAGTGCGGCATTAGTAGGCTTTTTCCTAGTAGTGTAGTCCGGATGTGGAGGGTATGTCAATGAAGTACTTTGCCTGCTAACACCCAGTTCTCCGGCGCCCCCTCGTCAAGATCATCAAGAACCAGCGGAGTCGCTTCCTCGTCGGTGATTTCCATCTTCCCCAGCGCCTCTGCAAGTTTCGCCCTCACCGCCCTGGGCGAGAGCGCCTCCTTCTCCTTCCCCCGATCAGCAGGTGAGGCCATCGCCGATCAGGTGTACACTTCCTGCGCCCCGTCGATCAGATCGGGCGGGCGCCGCCACAGGTCCTCCCGAAAACCCTAGTCGCCTCCCGAAGGGCTCCTGTTTTTTCGGAGGAAAAAACCCAGATAGCTGGCGACTTTCCAACTTGAACTTTTGATCTATGGAGTCGTGTTGCATGTATCCGGTGTCGGGCGTCTACTTGTTCGTATGAGACGGAGTGAGCTGCGTTGGTGCTAACTGTAGCGTTGCATCGGGTGTGGGTGGCCCAACTAGCTGTCAATGCAGGCCGAGCTCGGCCGTCACGACTTCACCATAAATATGCTTCTTCCTTCCGTTGGTGGTAGAAGAAAATGTGTCTTGCATCCAACACTAGGTCGACAGCTGGTTCAGCTCAACGGCAAAGCCACGTTCCGGTGCCTTACCGCCAAGCTCCTCTCTCTTACGAGCCGACCAAGTACTGCTTGTACCCTTCGAGAGCAAAAGTGCCGATGTGGATCACGTCGTGGAGCGACATGAACCCAGGGCACACATTTGAGCTACATGGCCCACAATGAGGGCACACATTCGTGGCTCATAACCTCTTTGCCGATAATCTGGTCCCTTATACGGTATACCGTTTCCCTGCAATATTAACAACCTAGGCATTGGGTGGTCGACCCATGTCCTGATTTGTGTAATTGATGTTACTGAACTATATAAAATAAAAGGTGGGAAAGCAACTAATAACTGTACTTTTTAAGGGCCAATAGCTCCTGTGCGACGTTTTTGAGGTGAATTGGCAAGAGTGCGACGTTGTTCGAGCAAATGGCTGTGGTGCGACACATTTGAGCGTGTAAATAGCCCAGGGCCACATGGGGTGTTAAATGTGGTTAAATTGGTCGTCAACCAAGCCCGCCCGTTTATGTTAGGACATGTGGGTCCAACTTAATTGTTCATCAAAACAGCTGACCGTGCCCTGCCGCCCGACCGTGCCGGGCCCGCCACTCTGCCCTCTTCTTCTCCGGTGGTGGCGGATCTTGCGTTCTCGGTGGCGGCGGTGGAGCCCTTGTTCTCAACGGCGGCGGAGCCTTCGTCCTCAGAAAATGGTGAGTGAATTCAAACCCTAGTCGCCCTCCCATTCCTCTCTCGGGTCCGTAGATCTCAACTCGTTTCCTCTATTTTCGCTTGCGGAATGGATAGGTTGTGAGGGGAGTCCGTGGGCATACTGAGATGGAGCCGCCAGATTCAACTTTGAATAGGTAATGTGCCTCTCTCCGATCCAATTTTGCATGCAATTAGGGGGTGGCCTCGTCTACTCTTTCTTATGGGCTCACATCCGCCACTGATAGAGGGGATGCTGCCGCTCGGACCTTTGAATTGACAGTCAATTTCTTTCCATCAAAGGCAAAATTAGTTGATGGTAGCATACAGAACATTGAGAGAGACACAATTTTTAAATGGGAGGTTGAGTTTACAGAGATTGATCCACAAGTTCTACAGAACATGGGAGAGACGGCAGTGAAGAAATGCGTGGAAAAAATTGGGGAGAATATTTTTTGGGGTCCAGATCAAGAAGTATCACTGTTGCGGTTTGATGGTTGGAAAGGAGAGTATGTGAAAATATAAGATGGTGAATAGATTGTTGAAGAAATCGATCGGCAAAACGCTGGACAAGCAAACGGGCTAATTTTTTTGTTGAGCTCGTTGATCTGAACATTTTTTCGAAGGTTGGATATGTGCCATCACAATTGGCTGTGCAGATGGTAGATGATGACAGGGCTACACAGAGGCCATTGATTCCCATGTGTACTGAACTTACAGTAATAGCCGAAGAGGGACAGGTGACTGGAACTGAAACTGAAACTGCAGCAACTGTTGATTGGAATGTAGTTGAATTAGATGAGCCTACTGATTTGGTCATTGCACCAATGCCTGACATTGAGATGGCCAAACTTTTTGGCATTCCAGTCGATGACAGAGATAAGCAGGAGAGGGGTGAATCTAGTTTGCCTGCTAATGCTGATGAAGAAGTAGATGGATAGTTGATGGAACAAGTTGCAGATGAGGTAGATGATGCACATGATGATGAGCTGGTGCATGTGTATGACAAAGAAAACTCTGTCATTGAAGTAGGCAAGTTGTTCCCAAGCATGAAGGAGTTTAGGATGTGTTTCAAGACTTATGCAGTGAAACATGAGTTTGATCCCAAGACTGTTTGGACTGATAGAAAGAAGTTTTATGCGAGGTGTAGAGGATTTGATGGTAGTGTGAAGCCTTGCAAGTGGCACATATCTGCTAGACTGCAACCTGATGGAAGTACTGTCAGGGTTAACCAAATCCCCAATCAACATACTTGTATTACAAGTTCACAGAGAGTATCAACCATGACATCACAACTTTGGGTTGCATAAAGGATCACCCCAATTTTAGCCAAAACACCAAACACTACTGCCAAGAAACTCAAAGTAGACTTGGAAAAGATGTACCCCATTAAACTGAAATACACCACAGCGTGGAAGGCAAAACAAAGGGCAATGAAAAATTTATATGGTGATTGGGCAAATACATTTAGGATGCTTTACAACTTCAAAGCAGAGGTGGAAAAGAGGTTACCTGGCAGTGTTGTGGAGATAGATACAGAGGTATCAGCTGAAGGTGAAGTCGAGTTCTCCAAGTTTTCTATGGCTTTGAAGCCTTGCATCGATGGGTTCAAAGCAGGGTGCCGTCCATATTTGAGCATAGACTCATCATTTTTGACAGGCAAGTGGAATGGTCAGTTGGGGGCATGCAATGCTCTAGATGGACACAACTGGATGTTTCCTATTGCTGTTGGCTTGTTTCAGTCAGAAACAGAGGCTTCGTGGACATGGTTCATTGAAAAGATGCCTAGGGCCAGTGTCACCTTTGGCTATACACACCGATGCATGTAAGGGGCTTGAAAATTCAGTGAAAAATGTTTTCCCACATGTTGAGCAGAGGGAGTGCTTCGGTCATTTGTGGATGAATTTGATCAAAAAATTTAGAGGAGAAGAATTTGGGCGCATGTGGCCAGCAGCAAGATCTTACACTAGACAGACACACAAATATCATCTTGATAAGATAATGGCAGCATGTGATGAGTTTGGTCCATGGCTGAACACCTACCATTCTTTGTTATGGTACAGGTCAGCATTCAACACTGCCATCAAGTGTGACCACATCAACAACAATTTGGCAGAGAGTTTCAACAACAAGGTGAAGGAGTTAAAAGATTTGCCTGTGCATGACATGGTTGACCAAATCAGGATCATGCTCATGCGGTTGTGGGAATCGAGAAGAAGGATAGGTGATTGTCCGCAAGGTGATAAGCTTCTAGCAGTGGTACAACAGGTGGTCAATAGGAGCAGATGTCTTTCACATTTGTTTGTTGAAAAATCTTCACCTTGGGGTGCTGAAGTTAGAGATAACAAAACTGGAAGGAGACATGTTGTTAACACTGAATTGCATGATTGCACTTGCCTCGAGTGGCAACACACTGGTAAACCATGTGAGCATGCCATTCTCTTCTTAGCATCCCAACCGAAGATAAACATGCACCCATATTTGCATGAGTATTATTCGGTAGCAAGATTCAAAGCTGCATATGCTACTCCAATTCCAGCACTTACAGATCAGTCTTAGTGGGCTGAAGTGAACATTGAATTTTCCATGTGTCCTCCCTTGACGAAAAGAAAGGCTGGCTGGCCTAAACAGAGTAGATTCAAGGCATGGTTTGAGAAAAGTGGGAGTAGTAAGAAGGGAAACAAAGATGGAAAGCCAAAAATGGCCAAAAAAGGTAACAAAAACAGATGCAAGTTGTGCCAGGAACTTGGGCACATAGTGGGATCTGTCAAATGCCGTTACACTCCTGATAAGCCAAAGTATGTTCTTATTTATTTGTCTGTGTTTTGATTTGGTTCTTTTTTCCAATTACTATATCTATAACATTTTCCCAATGGCCAGGAGGAAGCGACCAAATCAGCCCCTTGTTGTTGAATAGTGTTGGCCAACAAAAAAAGCAAGATTCAATAGCGGTAGAAAGAAGAGAAGTGTGCCTAAGCCTTAGCAGACTGAAGAAAATCCTGCTGCAGTCAACATTCGGATTGACGAAACTGCTCTCGAGGTTGAAACTGAACCTGAGCGTGTCGAGGTTCAGACTGAAGAAACCCGTGTTGAGGTACACACCGAAGAAACTGAAACTGCTGTCAACATTGAGACTGAAGACACTGATCACGAGGGTGTTAGCAAGGTGTTGAAAAGACCAGTGAAGAAAACCAAGATGATCAGTGAACTTGTGTGTGTAGTAAAACCAAAAACAAGAAGTGTTAAGGCGAAGAAGGGCACGCGATGTGGTAGGAAGAGCTAGAACAGAGAATAGTTTGAAAATTTGGGGCATGTAATAATATTTGTAACTTGGTGCGTAATGGTAGTCACTATGTATCCATGTATTTCTATTCGAACTTGTTTGTTGGTACCTTGACTAAACCAGCCAAATAAAATTCAAATTCAAATTCAAATTTGGGCTCAAATTTGAATTAGGGATGGGGTATTGATGTTTTAATGCTATCTAAAGTACCTCAACTGAAATATGTTTGCTTGCTGATCATTCCGAGCCCTTTTGGTAAGTTGAAGTCATAGTCATGAAAAGTGTGTCTTAAATGACCTCCAAAGGTAGGGTAAACGGCCTCATATTTAAGCAAGTTTTTTTGGCACCTTGTCTAAACCAGCCAAATAATTTTTCTACACATCTATTCTACCTATATAGTGTAAATCTAAAGTCTCACTATTTATTGAATTAATTTTCTATTTTTTTCTATTTTTTTGAAAAAACAAGGTTTAATAGAAAATTATATATATAACAAGTTTAAAACATGAAAATGAGAAAAGTAAGTTAAGATCTTTCTTAGTCAATCCAAAATGAAGTTTTGGTGAGGTTTTCACACTTTTCGTTTTCAAAACCCCACCTACTCTCGGGTGCCCACTACTCTCTCCCTTTAACTCCATACTACATTGTTCGAGGAATGACAATTTTGTGAAGGTTTTTTCATAAAAATGTATGTAAACCATACTTATATTTTTTTTTCTCGTTACTATACGACATAATAAGACTATGTGCGCAAGTTTTATATTTTTTTGATTTTTTTTAATTAGTTATGCTCAACCCTAATCAGTCAAAACCCCTCAAAACCGCGCACACTACCGGGTCGTCGATCGTTGTGCGTGGACGGTTGAGATCAGGCGCTAGGGTTAGCTACAGTGTGCATCGATCCGCATGAGACGCGCTGATTGGTTGAATCAGTGTGCATTGATCCGCATGAGACGCGCTGATTGGTTGAATCGGTGGGGTTTGGATCAGCCTCTCTCGTTGGGGCATCAGGACCGTTCATTTGAATCCGACGGCAAGAGTTGACGCGGTGCATGGACCAAGCCTACGCAGTGCCCTTTCCGTCGTTGCATGCGTGCCCGTGCCTACCTGCAACATGCATGTCCACCCGCAGAACTGCGCCCGTGCGTTGCATGCATGCCCACGACGTAGCCCTGCTCTGCCACCCCTATCGACGCAGTAAGCTGTCGCATGCCTACCATTAGAACCGATGCATCGTCGCATCAAAGCATGCACCCAGCCACAATGCAACAGCCCGATGAAGACAACCAAAAAGCCAACGCTGCATGGCGTGTGTACATGGCGTGCTCCTCTTTGAGGACGCAATACTGGCATGGGGTATCGATGCAGTTCAAACGGCGTGCTACCCGTAACAAGATGGGAAAATGAAGGTGTCCATTACTTTCACGTCTCCCATCGACCGAACGTTGCCCTCTAGCCAGGCCCTAGCAAGATGTCCAAATTAATTGGCTACGACATGAATGCACGGGCGGCACACACAGAGAACCCGAGGCAGGCGTGTCCCCTTGACCCACGACGGCACATACGCGTGTGTGAGACTGTCCCCCTTGACCCACGACCGGTGGCATAGAAGGATCGCAACCCGTTTCCCACGCTCGTGTACACACTTTCATGGGGCGCCACCAAATGCCGCCCGCCCATTAATTCTACGGGGTGAAACCACGTCACACTTGGGCTATTTAAGCCAGGCACTATCGTCTTCCTCTCCCTCCTCATCCACACCCCATCCTCTGCCTCCTCTGCCCTCCTTCTTCCTTCTTCTCCATCAAACCTGATCGAGCCCTCGAGACACCCCGCCACCATGCAGTACAACGGCCCCACCTACCGCTTCCCCCCGACCATGCTGGAAAGGCTCTACCCGGCTGGAGTGTATGTAGAGAGAACCCTTAGGGTTTGGGCGATCTCGAGGTCGAGGGGCGCAAGGGAGTTAACGGAGTTCTTCCTTGCGGCCGGCTTCCGCCACCTCCCTCGCGGCTCTCCTCGGATGTACCATCTTGAGGAGGTCAACCACAACGGCGTTGTGGTTGGGCTCCTCGCCACGTTCACTAACCCTTTCGATGCTTTCCATCTCCTCGGGCGAGCGTCTTGGGTAGGTTGTGAGTTCATAGCTTTCACAACCTACAATATCTTCACCGACTTCAACGGCATCTTCCCCAACAACGGCGTTATGCACACGCTCCCGTACCCCATCAACAACGGGGAGGAGTGAAGGGCGGCGCCCGGAGGAGCGAGGTGGCCCCGAAGGAGGAGGAGAAGAAGAACCCGAAGAACCCGCATTTGGTGCCCCCTATCTATCTAGCTTGCTATAGATCTATCGTATTAGTTTTTTTAAGTTGTAATCATTATGCTACTATTATTAAGTTTTCTTAGTACTTTAAGTTGTAAGGCTATCATTGAGTTGTAAGGCTATCGTGGAACTATGGGTTGCAATCGTTATGCTTCTATATAATCGTTATGCTACTATATATATTGTGTGTTTCGTGCTATTATTTGTGGATTGCTATGGGTTTTTTTTCCTTATTATTCATGTATTGCTATGGGTTGCTACAGGCCCGGGTTTCTACACCCCAATCACCACACACACCATCTTCAAAATATTGGCCAAACCATGGACATGCAACTAGGAGCCCCATGCAAACCCACTATGGACGAAATGCAAACTAATTTACTTCGGGCACTTCATGCAACCATGCAACTCATTTAGTTCATGGAACCGTAGACATGCATAAAAACAATTAACATTTAGTTTTTGTGCATCAAAAAATGATCCATCACAAAATTTAGTGCAAGAAAAAGGCCAAAATAAAAACAAGTAACATTTTATTGGGCCCCATTTTATTTGCCGAAGTTAGAGGTGGGCTGGTGCCCCTACGCGGGTGGGCTGGTCACGGCCCAACATCTATTCGGCAGCCCAATTTTATTTTTTTACTAGAAACTGAATTTGGTTGTGTACTCTGTTAACTGAAGAACAAAAACAGAGGAAACAGAGCATGAACACTGAATAATTTGTGTTCCAAATTGCTACTTCAATTCAGATACATAACTTGGCATGGCGCACAGATCACATCCTCTACCCTGACAGGCCTAAATGCCCATTCTAATGACGGATGAACAACAAATAAAACAAAAACAGAGCAATGATACAACAATAGAACCCCCCCTGCCATGATATTTGCTTGCTTCTGCAAATCGATCATCTACATTAGATGTTTCTTGATCTTCTTCAGTTCCTCGGTCAGTTCGGACTCCGCATGCAGTTCAACATTGCGCGCATACATCGCCATCGGCACGACTCTGCCCGCCCCTCCGCCCGAGCTCCCCGTATTCTCCACAGAAATCGGCGGCACCCCGCCCAAATTGAGCTCCCAGGTTGCGGCCATGCTCGAATCAACGTAGCCCTCAAACTGAATCCTATCAACATATTCATCAATCCACTCGAAATGGTAACATTTCTTCAAGATCTGAAAAGAACAACATGAACCCTAAATCCCAAATTTGAGGAGAAAAAACAAAATATGGAGAAATCAGAGCAAAAGATAGCGAAAGAACGGGCTAAGAACTGAGATCTAACCTTGCCATCCCTTCCTGCCATTGGTTTGCTCAAGCATTTCACAAATTCCCGCCCAAGATTGCCATTGTCATCCCTCTTAGTGACCAACCGTTTAAGAGGGTCTGGGCGTGGGCAGTCAGGGCACCTTGTGAGCAGCACTGGTCCATACTGTCGCCATTTTGAGTGCGTGGCGGAGGAGGTAGACATTTGCGCTAGGTCGCCGGAGAAGAGAAAGACTGGGGAAAGGGGATGAATGGGCGGCGGCGGGCGGACGGGCACGGGCGCTCGTCTCTTCTAGCTGCGAGGAGGTGGGCCCCGCGAATAGACAAGTGGTGGGTCCCACGCTTACGTGGATAAGTGGTGGGTCCAGCCCCCAACAGCTAACAAGGGCATCAGTTGAGTTTAACAGCCATGTCTTGCGTGGGCTGTTTACCTGCTTAAAATTGTCGCACCATAGCCATTCGCTCGAACAACGTCGCACTCTTGCCAATTCACCTTAAATATGTCGCACAGGAGCTATTGGCCCACTTTTTAAAGATTAGTTACCTAGCCATGTTATCAGAAGCATCATTTGAGATGAAAAGAGCAATGACTCGTGTGGAATTGGACGGGGGAGGAGGGGTGGGTACGGGACGGGAAGTCCATGGGTCTGGTGCAAATGATTTGTAAGATATAGGGGTGATGTCGGTGAGGGGCTGGGGGCGTGACTGTCACCGGTCAGAACCAGGGGATAAAATGCTACGACACGGGCGAGTGTCGGGGCACTTTGCGTCCCGTACTAATTACCACTGCAAATGAAGATCACTGCTTGCATATGACAGATGTACATATAAAAATACATGGTCTGATTCAGGGGCGGAGCGAGGATGAAATACGAGAGGGGGCAAAGATGTATATGTTTTTTTCAAAGGCATGTATATATTACGAACAAATGGTTAGATCATTTACAAACTAACTACACAGGCATATAAAAAAAAGCCACACAGGCATACATGTAGGGCCTCTTTGATTCGATGGGTTTGTAAAACACAAGAATAAATTAAACAGAGGAATAGATTGGCATGTCATCTTCAATCCTACAGAATTAGTACGAGTGTTTGATTGCGTGCATGAAAAACATAGAATTCTTCACATGAGATAAGAGTGGATGGAATTTTTTTCTGTGAAAACTAGTACAAGTGAATCCTATGAAAAAAAATCCATGGATTGTAATAATCCTATAAATCAAACAACCCACGTAGAAGAAGATCCTAAGGATTAGAATCCTCCAAAATTACTTTAGAAATCTTTTGAATCAAAGAGGGCCGTGGTGTGTAAGATGCAAAGCCATATATTTCCTTATAAGATATTGCATCACATATAATTATGACAAGTTGAACGTTAAACAAAATTGAAATATCAGGAGGTGAAATTCAAATATCACTATAGGTTTTATTTTACTCCAACGAGTTCAAATTTATTCATACAAAATTATTAGGTGTAGCTAGGTTCAATCAACCTAATTACTAATTCGTACATTATCTCTACTCCTAATGGAGCAGTTGGTAGTCTCGCTTCCAGGTTTTTTTTCGTCCCATTTTCCATGGTTTTTTTGGTACCTCCTCCCACCTCACACTGAACCGTCATGAACCAACAAAACCTCGTACCAAGACCCCCACCCGCCCCACGCACTCCAGGACCTAACCTCCGATCGCACCCAAGACAAGCGAAGTAAATAAAATCTACGAAAATTAACCAACGAAAAAAAAACAGCAAAAAAAATCGACCACGACCCGCACGCACGCACGGTGCCCTCGGGCGAGAACCTCTCTCACGCACAACTCGATCCCTAGCTCGTCTCCCCTTCTCCGCCGCCGCCGCCGCCGCCCGCCCGCATCCCACCCCTTTCCTTCGTCCTTCGTGCCCTCCCCACCTCCTCCCCTACCACCGCTCCTCCGCTCCGGCCCGGACCATCCTCATGCTTGGAGCAGTCGCCTGCTCTCCAGACCTTGGAGCACCGCGGACGTGCTACCACCATGGTGGGGACGAGGCGGAGTATGTCACGGCGGCGGCGACGAGCAACGCGAACGCGCTACCTCCTTCGCTACGGCCCCTCCGCACCATCTGCCGCCTCCGCCGACCTTAGCGGGCATGCCCTGGTTGAGGCCCCCAAAATTCGGATGACGACGCTGAGGAGATCGCGTAACCCCAGGGCAGGGCATATCGACCGGCGAGGAGCGCCTCAAGGGCGTGGCCCCTGATTCGTGGGTCAACAGCGCCTCAAGAATGTGGCGGTGCTGCGGTAAGCGAGGAGCGCCACTGCCGTTCGCACAAGATCCGCCATCTCGTCTCTGCGATTTGACCGCCGTCGGCGGTCTGCGCTTCACTGTCCGCATCCGAACTCGCCAGAGCCGCGGTGCCCCATGAACCGCCCGCCTCCCCCATTTCGTTTCCGTTTGATGGTAGTGACGACGACGACCAAGGTAGGCCCTTTCCTCCTCCCACTCTTTTTCTATCTCTATCTGCCTGCACCCTTCTCCCTACGACAATATATTTGGGGGCGGAGCCTAGGGTAGCAGACGCCAAGGCATGCATCAGTTGGGCAAGCCAGGGAGCTGCGTGCGTGCATGCTCTATGTGTGTGCGTTCTTGTTGCGTGATGATGCAACACATGTTTTTTCTCTGAATATAGTTCTCTCATTCTTGTATATGTGGTAGTTCTCTGCATGCAGTGTGGTGGCATGGTAGAGAGGGGAAGCAGATGGGAAACTGGCAGCGGCTCTATCTGCGGGTAGCATGATGGAGAGGCTAGGGAGCAACAAATGTTGTATTGGTCACTTTTTCTGTCATCTTTGTTTGCACTAATATGTAACTTTCGCCTGATCAGGGGATACTGCAAAGAGCACGAGCAAAACATTGATAGGAGGTGATGAGGGCTATGACCGAAGGCATGTATAATACCTACAATGAACTGTCAAGGCATGTCTAATCTGAACTGAAATATATGTAAGGCACACAAAGCAAGCAAACAGCCGTCAAGGAAACGAGCATGCCATGTGGTGCGTGGAGCTATGCCTTGTGCGTCCAGGACAAAATCGACAGTATGCTAATATCACTACGACCCAAACCTAATCTGTCTATCTGAATTCAGATATACAAAAGGCACAAGAAGCAAATAAACAACTGTCAAGGCATGCTCGTGGAGGCCATGTGGAGGGATGGCTTGTGCAGCCAGGAGCGAATTGATGGTATGTTCACGTCAGACAGCCTCCTATTTCTATTCATATTCATGTTATTCTTTGTTCATCGATTGGGTTAGTGCACTACTTCACATACCAAGATATATTGGTTGGACATCATTTTTCTATATAATGGGAGACATGTATCTATACTTCTAAAGGTATCTTCTACAGTATGATGTGTACACAACTGTGAGAGACATGCTATGCGAGTCAATTAGGGATGCCGGATTTCCCTATAAGCTTTGTAGTTTACAACATACATAAATTGTATTTCAAGGGGGATCAACCAGATAATTTTGCTATTTCTAAAGGTATCTTTTTATTTTGATTGTTACTATCATATATTCTCACAAATTTTGCTGAACCAACGTTTTTGACATTTTCAATACCTTTTGATTTGCTATTTCTTTGAAGATTGAACTATGAAAAGGATAAAGGAGAAATATTGTTTAGCATGGTATGATATATTGTACCATTTCAGTCATGTGTATCCAATCATATAGAGACGAGAAAAAGTGTTCTTTATTTGCTTCTTTATGGGATCCCAGAATTTGGCTATTTTTGTTCTCACTGGTTAGAAATAGAGGGAGTATATATATAGAAAATTGTGGATACCAGACCTGTTGGGTGATGTGCAGATACTATGAACTCCTACAAGTTCTTCAAATTAACGTGTTGTGTTATTGTATTCTAATTTGTTCGATACAGAAGCTGCAATCAACTGGGAGCTACAAGCTTTCCATTTTCTTTACCATTGCTTTTCCACTACAATTGTTGTTCTTCATTACAGTTGATTTTTTATTTTCCAGATGAAGTATGCCTTTTGTTCAGTCCTATGGAGTTAACAAATTGATCTACAGCTACGCGATTTAGAAACTCAAAGGAGCATCAAGGTCGAAGAATTTCTTGGAGATGGCTATATTCCCTAGATCACTCGATCGATCCAAATTTCCCTTACAAAAATTATCTTATCAGTGCCACTCTATATTTTGATTAACAAGGTAATAAATAAAGCTAAATTGTTAATAAGATAACAATGTTGAATTTTCTATTGATTTGTTAATTTATGTGAATTTTTTATAGAGCTGGCATTTATTTGGATATGATTTAACTGTTAATCAGATTTTTGACTTAAACTTTTCAGTATAATTCACTCATTTAGTATTAAGTTAATATCTATGGATCGTGCTTTGGCCAGTATATCAATATTTGCTAAAATATGATGAGTGTGTGCCATACAGCTGATTTTTTTTTGGTGGTTATGAAATGTGCAACCCATGTACCATGAACGGGACACTTAGTTTGATTTGTTCGGCTATACTGTACCCCCCCCCCCAACCCACCCAGATCCATAATATAAGGTGCAATTTGATTGTCTAAATTCATACTTTGTCTAAAGACATCTCTTGAAAAAATTCATCGATGGTTACAAATCATAATCATATGGAAGCTTGCTTGAACACAAATCTAACTATGTCTATTTTATGTAATATGAACTACTCTCTCTCATATTAATTGATGTATTTAGCACTCAAATACGTCTAGCACATCTATTTGAGCGACAATTGATATGGGATGGAGGGAGTACACATTATTTGACTAATTATATAGCAAAGCATGAATTTTGATAGCAAAAATTATTTGACTAATCATCGAGTTTTGCACAATCATCGAGGAGGGGCAGCAGGATGGCCCGAGCCAGACGTTTACGCCTACAATGCCCTCATGGAGGCTTACAGGTAGGTGATCCGCCCATCAACCATGAACGATCTATGTATAATTCAAATGGAATTTGTCCATGTTGCTTTCGGTTTGAATTCCGTCGAAAGTGATTGCAAACATATGTTCGCAGCGACACAGGGTTTCCACAAGCCGCTATCGAGATCTTTGCCCTAATGCAGCACATGGGTTGCACCGAGCTTCATGCAGCATCTTGGTGGATGCTTATGAGAGAGCCTATCCCCACGGAGGTACATTATGTATGAATTATTCGAATTCCAGGTGCTCTGATGAGATGTTGAGTCTGACGACCATGGAACTGTGGACGGATGCAGAGGCCGAGGCCGCGTTTGAGCCACTGAAGCAGCTGGGAATGTTGCCGACTGTGAAGTCACACATGCTGCGGCACATACTAGGTCCGGCTATGTGGCGTGGTGGAAGGAGGTGATGGCACCGCTGCATAAATTTGGCCTCGCCCAGGAGACCTTCACACTCAAAGTCATGCTCAACGCCTACGGCGCTTCGGCTGCCTCGACGAGATCGGCAGCCCTCGCTGCCATGGACCGCCGAGAGACGTGGAACTATGAACATGTAGGGCCAAGTGGGGTACCTGGAGAGCATGAAGTCGATGTTTATGTGACCGGAAGGGAGGGGGATCACTGTCGACGTGGTGACGTGGAGGTCCTGCATGAGCACACACACACACACACACACACACACACCAGGACAGAGTGCCGGAGGTGCTTGGACATCGACCTCTAGGTGACAGTCCACGGTACATGCAAAAACTAAACTGTACTTGAAGTTGTAATTGAACCGAATCACCTTTCTATCTTACTTGTACCTTACATGAATTGCGTTCTTGCAGTTTATCCGGTGTTTTCCATACAATCTGCTTTGTAGAAGCTACTACATCAATTTAAGGAAGTACATCCAACTTGCCTGACCAAGTTTATTATATCTTGTTCATCGGAAGTCTATGTAGACAGTTAGGACCGATAGAGAGACGTACATTTGCTTGAGGTTCTGAATTATATTGTTTACTTAATGTTTACTAACAAAAAGTAGTGGCAAACCTCTGGTTGAGCAGTAGGATCCTGTTTCTACTCAAAACCCTGAATTACCAGTAATACGGTAGCTTATTGCGATATGATCTACATGATAGAAAACGTTTATTTAATATTTTTTTCTTATGATTGTTTCAAATATCCGATATTGTTTCCCCACAAAAAATATTGTTCCGGGCAGAAATTGATTTTTTTTATTTGGATATTTGAGTAGTATTGTCAATAGTAATAACTTGAAATATGCTTTTATTTTCCTATATCCAAGATATTGCTAATATAGTTTGGAGCTCAGACCAACCCAGTAGATATATGGGTACTTAGGTTTCAGATTTCAGAAATTGAAAATTTTATTCTTTTCCTGCTATATGCTATCTTACTTTAAAAGAATGGTATAGCTGATGCATCCTGTCTTTTGCTTTTCCTAAATTATTTTGTAAAATTTATATCCACAATCATAAAAAACAGGTCTGGTCTACAAGATAAATATTTAGGTAGTTGGATTTCAGAAATTAATAATATTGCATTGTCAAGTTCATCAGTTAACATATCGAGACATATACGACCAGGTGCTCTCATAAGGACCCATGGTACACCGCAGAGGCATTCCAGGGGACGAGGAGGATTTCGGGATTTCCAGGCTAGGCCTATCCAATCAGATTGTCACCACGCTCACAACAAGATCATGGGCGACGGGGTGTTCGCCAAAGCTTTCTGCCGCTAGCACCCTGTACCGTGTTTCCTCTGTGGTGGAGCACAGGTGTTGTACATTTTTTCTGTAAAAACATATTCGCTTTTGTTGTCATGTTCTTTTATATACACATTTTCTTGATGTTCATGATTTTTTTGCTGGGATCTATTTGAATTGAAGTACTTCTTTCTAGAGTTCCTTCTACAGAGGTAGCTGGGACACATGGAGTTATTGAAACACGGTCAGAAAACTCGTGATATTAGCCACATAATATTGAAGGATACTATTGTTTTACTGAACAACTGACATGGAGATTATTTTAGATCCTTCTATTTTTGCCAAGTTATAAGCATGTATGAACAACTGACAAATTGCACATCTTGAGTGACTGTCATGTCCAGTTGGATGTTTTTGCCTCAGTTTTTACTCCCTAATTTTTTACTCTTTACTTTAGAGGTGGAAATGCATGGGATAGAGAAAAAGGGAGAGGGAAGAGGAGAGGGATTGGGAGGGGGGAGAACATACTCATGAGGATCTTGGTCACATGGTAGACAAGATTAGTGTTGAACGACTAAGTTATGCATATGCGGCCTGTTGCAACGCACAGGGCGCTGAAAACCTTGTGAAGATCTTTGAGGTCTTTTGGACTCAGTTTCTTGTACCCCAAACTCTCGAACCCATTGAACCAGGAGGCTCCTTTGCTGATGAGACGGTTTCACTGATGATGTACCACACTGGATGTGAAAAAATCCAGTTTGGCTGATGCAGGCTATCATTAGCTTTTCCTAAATTGTTTTTTGAAGTTTTCATCTGCAATCATGAAAAGTTGGCCTTGTTTTCAAGATAAATTTGTGGGTAAATCATATTCAGAAATTTAAAAAATTGCATGCTAAGTATATTAGTTTATATATTGATACATATATGATCAGGTGCGCTTAGAAGGACCGACAGCATACTGGGAAGGCGTTCCAGGTGACGAGGAGGATCTTGTGATTTCTAGGCTCGAATAAATTGTAGAGGCTTTCAACGGATGCTACATCTTCATATTAGACTTCAAGTAAGTGTATTGTGTACTGGAACTCTGGAAGGAAGCCTTGGTAAATGGTCGGCGTACTTCACTTTGCCCTGATGAGGAATTTGGTGATAGGAAGGATGATTCAACTCTCTGCATGACATGTAGTGTTTCACTTGCAATGATGCACCATAAGGAAAAAAATCTGAAGATGACAATCTATATTGATTTTATTTATTTATCTGGTCGAACAAGTGTTCTTTTTATGTAAAGCTACTACATGATTGTAATAAAATGTTACTACATGATCTATTAAACTCTATTTGTTAGTAAATCATGGTAGTATGGACACATGCAATACTTAATCAGTGTTATATTTTGATAAATATTATTGTTTCCTGTACATTCTTGGCTCGCAGGAACAGAACTTAAGCTGGTTTGATTTATTTTTTTTGAATTCAATTCAATTCGGTTGTTGTGATTGTTGATTCTGATCCTGTACCACATGCAACATTTATTTTGTTTGGCAGGTCTATACTCCAGTGGAATCGCTTAGATCATAGGAGGATAAGTAGAAAAAGGACGCCATAAGATATTCGGGTTCAGTGGTAAATATTTATGTTCAATTTTTATCCAAGTGTGATAATAGTTTTAATCTTAGCATTGGGGGCAAAAATTCCAACTTCTGTTAGGGATTTCCAAACACTAATTTTGTGCGTTCTGTCCCGCAAAAAGATAATTGATGTGATTTTTTAGCCTTCCATTTGGGGGATGGGGGGGATATAGTTCTTTTATTTTCAAAATTTTCAGAATACAAATTCACAATTTATACTCGCACAAATTCTATGTGCATTGGTTGTGACATGTACTGATAATTTGTGCTAGAATCTAGGTTTCTTAGGGAAGCGCTTCATTTTAACGTATTAGAGTCAATGCAAGTATATTTCCATTGGGGATGGCTTAACGCCACTACTGAAGTACCATTTTGTTGAAGTAAATTGTAGAGTATATCACGGTGAACGGGTTTTGGGATCCCAAAATTAAATCTGTTTGTATGTACGTGCCACTTTTATGCATACAACAAGCGATATATAGTTTTTTTATTAATTTTATATAATTTAAATTTATTTCATTTATTTCCATTTTTTCCTCTGATGCAATTTTACAATGATCTCTAAGTAGCAGTTAAATTAGCCTAACAAATAAGGTAGGAATACAATTGAGCACTTGTTTCGTAATTTTACTTTGTTGCAACTTCAACATTTTTATTTTATTTTATTTTAAAATTGGTCCCCAAGTAGACCACTAGATAATTTATCTGACTAGATCATTTTTTATTTTTAGGGAACATAATTAGTAAGATGATTTGAGATTGGGATTAATTTATTTACAATGTGCTTGGGTGGAAGATGAGAAGATGTTGATGGTGGCGGTGTAGTTGATGGTGACGACGGCTATGGGTGCTGCTCGACAACAACATGAACCATCTTGCGAGACAACTGCTGGAGCACTGGGGCCGTGGTTTGTTCGAGAAGAAGAACTGACCAAGCTACTCAACGAGGATCAGAAGGACGACCACGATGGGCGAAGAAAAGGCTGTTACCACTGTGGGATAAGATGACCATGACAAACCCATGTGATGTGCAGGAGGATCCTAAAATATATGTTAGACATGATGAATGTTGAAGCACTAGAATATGTATGCCCCGTTGCAGCTCACATGATCACCACATTTGTTTTATCTTCCAAAACCAGTTTGTTTTTTCTACTCTTGGTTTGACCAGACAATGACAATATGTTCAGCTCAAGTAAATCCTAGGAATCATTTATTTGAATGGCCTGATTGTCCAAAATCAAAATAGTTGATAAACAAACACCTACATATGAGTGTTACCTATCCATAGAAATAACAGATGACAAGCATAGTAAGAGCTAGCTTGTCATGTCACAATGAACTGTATGGACGTATTAGAGTGATGATACCAAAGCTAGAGCAAGGAGTAGACCAAGTTAAAAGAGGGTGAAGGAAGAGCAAATTCTATCTTGTTGGTGGGGAGTGAGAAATAAGATGTGTGCGTTTAGTAAATTTAGAACCAATGAAACAGATAAAGTTAAATTTAAAACCAATGAAAGAAGAGATAATGTTGCCATCATAAATAGAACCAACCAACATTGTTATTTCACCCGGGAATATCTTTTCTACACATGTGAAATTTGACAGGCATTATGTTTGCATATGCAACCACTAAAAATTTTAAAAGCCCGTGGCAACGCACGGGCATTCTACTAGTATATTATATCACTTGTCTGAGACTTGGTTAAGTCTCAGACTCTCAGTCGACTGAGACCTAGCCACACCCTTTTGCATAACAGAAATATGTTGAATTACGGGCATTCTACTAGTAATCTATATAAACACAGGATATTTGATACGATTCGCTACCCTTTCAACATGAAGATCAGAATAGAATAAGTGAATAACAATATGGAAATTAGAAAAAGAAAACAAGAAAACTGAACCTAGGGCTTACCTTATGGATCAGCCGTCAGCGTGCACAGCTCTTTCCTCGGACGGCGAGCCGGACGGCCGGCCGGGGCCTTGCGAATCGAGTATGGCCGCCGGTGCGGCCGTGTAGGTGCCGCGTGGAGCCGTGGCCTGCTGGCCCAATTATTACGCAGTAAGCGAAAAGTGGAAACATAAAGAAGCGCGTGCGCGGGACCGAACCTCCGACCACAGCTTGATTTTAGCGACGCTAGACAGCGCAGCTAGCGAGCTCACATGTTATAACAGCAACTCCATTCTTAAAGCTGCAAGTACAGCTGCAAATCATTAAAAACAGCATTTAACATTTTTATCAAATGCGTTGGACAAAATTTAAAATACGGTTAACTTTTTTTGCAAAACATACTGAACAAAAAAATACACAAAATAAACATTTTATAGTATATGTTGAACAGTTTCTTAATATACAATGAACAAAATTTAAATACACAATGAAATTTTCTAATATATGTTGAACAATTTAATAATATATGATGAACATTTTTTAACACACAATGAACATTTGTATAATGCAAGGTGAACTATTTCATAGTATACAATGAACATTTTCTTAATACGATGAAAATTTATGTAATACGCGGTGAACTTATTAGATAATATGAAAAACAAAGAAGAAAAACAGAAACAGAAAATAAAAAGGAAACGTAAAAGAAAAATTGAAAGGAAAAAAGGAACCAAAAAGTAAAAAATAAAAAAGGAACAAAACAGTTGAAAACCGGCCAAAGCAATGAAAAGGCTGGAAGCAAAAAAGCATAGAAGAAAAACGAAAAAAAACCCGCAACAAACAAGGAAACAGCAGCGAACCAAATCCGTATGTGGGCCAGCCCATGTGGTGACTCACTTCAGCGAAGGGTCGTCCTTTTGACGCCTGCGGGCGTCAAATAGGATCTACCAGCAGCAGTGACGACTAGGCGACATGCGTTTCCAGCAAAACAGCCTGCTCGTATTCTTTCTGGATGGGCTGTTGGGCTAGCTATCTATTTCCATTACATGGGCTTGAAATATATAGCAGAAAAA